>NC_091130.1:116367913-116395413 GCF_040183065.1 Periplaneta americana
AACGCCGGCTGGCGAAACATGGAGGGGCTGGCCTAGGGATGAGAGGGGTTGCCTGCTCGAAACCTGGGCACACAGAGAAACTTAGTGTGGTCAGCCCGTGTGGATTTGGGAATGCGCCAGTAGAGGGTTAGCGCAATAGATCACAATAGGTCGCAGTGCTGGGCCATAGTGTCCCCTCCGTTAACTCCACTCCATTCCAATCCCTCTCTGCTTCGTACTATTGTCCCTAATTTTCTGTTTATCTTCAAGCATTTTTATCTCTGACTAATATTCACTAATGATCTATATTAAACTTTTTTCATCTACATTACAATATTACAGTATTTGCCCTACTTTTCACTGACCTTTTCTCAGGATTTTACTCTTGCGTTCTTTCAATGTTCCAATATTCGAATGTTTATCGCACAAAATAGGCATGTCGAGTCCAAATGATTGAAAAAACCTATTAATGCCGTAATTATTTCTAAAACATACATAGATTATATTTTATATACATTACAATTAAACTTTGCACATTTTAGCCATTAACCAACTATTATACGCACGGGGGCTGTTTTTAAGTGACGGTATGAATATGGTATAGAGAATTATTTACATGCATTGAGTTTTCGTTGAGAATGTATGTTTCATTCTGTAAAAATCTGTTAATATAAAATTCTTAACTATATTTATGGAATTGGGTTTCAAAATTACAAGTGTCATTTATATTTCCTAAATTATGTCCTGTTTCAATGATATATTTGCATAACTAGATTTCTTATGGTTACTTTTAAAATCATTTATGTGTTCCCTACTTCGTATTTTAAGATTTATTTTGGTCTAACATACATTTAAATGAAATTCATTTAAAGCCATATATAAGATTACTATTTAATCTGTTAGTATTTTCCAATTGTGTACTTATAATATCGTTTAATTTATTAGTTTTGTGTGCTTTGTGTATATCTCCTTTTTTGAAAAAAAAAATGCAGTTTATTAGAAATATATTAATTTTAAGGTGATGGAACCATTAACTTTTATTTTCTTATTCTTTTGGCAGATTAAAGTACTTCTGAGTTTTAATTTCTCTTTATTTCCTTTATCGCGTATTAATGTTTTTATGTTTGCGCTACTATATCCATTTTCTACTCCAATTTCTAAAATTTTCTTAGTTTCTTCTTTGTATTTGATTTTACTTAACGGAATCTTTATCATTCTGTCAATTAGATCGTGGAATGTATTGTATATATCATATTATATCATATATTATATATATCATACCATATATATTATTTCATATTTTGTGTTTTCACATTCAGCAATTTATTGATATATTATGAAAACAAATCCGTTTCCTGCCTCTTCATAATTAATGTAAATTTCAAATAATAATGCACAAGTCGGAGGTTCTGGAAAGAGCATGTTATTCACTTAAAAATGATTTTGGTGTTCTGTGCTTGTTGTAGAAGTTTGCATTGTATTGGCCAAGACGCTTGATGAATGGATTTTCACTAGAATTTGCACTGTTATAAAACTTGTTCACTTGTTGACGTAGTATGTCCTTCAGAAATGCCACGTCCAAATCAAAGTGTATTTGTACATTAGTTGTGTACCAGTCTGAATTATGTATTATTCGGAATACTTTATAAATGAAGAGTCCACTGCAAGAATGATGGATGTCATTTGGAATACATTTTCCAGGAGAAGCAATTGAAAGTTTGAAATGCTTAGGGCTCAAAGCTTAACTGAGATTTTCCGATTATTACTGGACAGTGACTATCAGTGTTAATGCCACATAACTCTTTATGTACATTATATATGTCTTAAGCCATGTGTTGACAGTCTTGGTTCATTTTCGAGAAGAAAGTGACATGCATCATTCTAGCAGTAACATATATCATGTCATATATATATATATATATATATATATATATATATCATATATACTATATATTTGCTATATATACCGACTTATTCTTATTATGTTTTGTGATTCTAATGTCAAGAAAATTAATTGAGTTGTTCTTTGTATTTCTGTGATAAACGTTAAATTATAACACAATTTGTTGATAGAATCAGTGATATCACTGTTTTTAATACTGTCGTCGTATATGGTTAATGTATCGCCAACATACCGATTATAAATTATTATACAGTATTATTGTCTTCTATGACTTGGTTGACTGATACATCTTCAATATTCTGTAAAGTTATCTCAGCCAGTTATGCTGAAAGCGGGTTGCCTATTGCTACACCTTTGGTTTGTATATAAAATTTGTTATTAATTGAAAAGTAATTTTGTATAGTGACTATGTTAAGAAGTGTTATTACTTGATCTATTTATTCTCTTGCTCTTTGGTTATAGATTAAATTTTCTTTTATTATACCAATGGTTTCTAGTATGGGAATGTTTGTATAGAGGTTAGTTATATCCAGTGGTAACATTTTCGGATGTCTGTTTACTGTAATGTTTTGTAAATTACAACTTAATTGGTTCGTATTGCCTATTGCATTTTTATATTTGAGATTTATGTTGGTTTTCAGATTATGATGAAATAATATGCTAATCTTATTACTTGGTGCATTCATGCAGTTTGCGACGGGTGGCATGGATAAATTTGCTTTGTTGGTTTTTGGTAGTGTTTTCAGTTTAGGAATACTGGGGTTCTTGAATTTTTTGAGATCAAGTTTTGAACTGATTTATGTTTCTTTTATTTGTTTTTGAAGTGTATCGGTAGGATCAGACTTTATTTCAGTAATATTATTTTGTTCTATAAATTCTATTGTTTCATTCAGATATATAATACTAATAATATTAATAATAATAATAATAATAATAATAATATTAATAATAAAAATAATAATAATAATAATAATAATAATTATTATTATTATTATTATTATTACTATTATCTCTCCATTATGAGAGGTGCATTTCTTTTTTCTGCTTTGGTGTGGATTAAATTTTGTTGTTGTAACTTATTCTTTAATGTATTAATTTTTTCATTTGTTTTTCAGCTTCTTGAAAGTCATTTTTAGTTTTGGGGTTCGTTACATATTCATTACATTCACATGAATGTACAAATTACAAATTTCCAATATGCATATTTATGTACATATTAAATTGATTTAAGTAACCATATCCTACTATGTAAAAACAAATATCCATGGATAACGTTCAATCAAATGCGTATACTAATTTTATTGGCATATTAAGACTCGTTTGGAAAGGATACAAAAATTGTTTTTAAATGTATTGCGTACATGAGAGAATTTGGTTGTCGACTACTATTTGAATATGTAAAAATTGTTAAATATGCAGAAATATACAGAAAATAAGTTCAGATTAAATTAAAATTGAATCAACATATCACACTTTTTTATTAAACTACGATGTGTCTACTGTATATAGATAAACATTTTTTCAAGTATATTGATTGTGTTATATATTACGAAGCAATTCAATAAATCACAGATTATGTACTTAAATGTATTACGTACCTCGGAGGATAAGATGTGAGTTACTACTTTTAATGTAGGCAGTGTGCTCTATTATATACTAAATGCAAGATTTCAAATTAAATCCAGTGAATACATGAATAAATAATTAGAAAAAATTTGCTTCAACTATTATAGAACTTACTAGAGGTAATGTGCCTTAATGTTACTGTATTACATACGTGAATTGAAATTTAAACACGTGTGTACATATAAGTTCTTATGGATGTTAAAATTTGCAACATGAATATGAATTATGTATTCAAATATATTGCGTAACTCAAAGTATATGATTGTAAATTGTTATTTTTATATAGTGTGCTTTGTTATATATATTATGTTGAGTGTAACATTTAATATATAGCAATAATAATAATAATAATAATAATAATAATAATAATATTAATAATGATGATGATGATCTTATTGACCCAAACATTAATTTTTATGAAAATAAAAAATGTGTTGAAAAGTTATATCTGTTATTTAAAGCTAAATTTCGATGAAGTACTTACGTAATTGTGTGTCTATGGTGGTGATGATAGTTCTTCGACTGTTAAACAGAAATGCGGAGTAGTTTGCCTTACAGGAATGTAATAATACGCATGGGGGCTGTTTTTAAGAGACGGTATGAATGTGGTATAGAGGACTATTTACGTGCATTCAATTTTCGTTAAGAATGTGTGTTTCATTGTGTAAAAATCTGTTAATATAAAATTCTTCAGCTATATTTATGGAATTGGGTTTCAAAGTTAATAATGTCATTCATATTTCCTAAATTATGTCCTGTTTCAATGAGATATTTGAATAACTAGATTTCTTATGGTTACATTTAAAATCAGTTGTGTGTTCCCTATATCGTATTTTAAAATTTCTTTTAGTCTGACATATATTTAAATGAAATGCATTTAAAGCCATATATATAATTACTGTTTAATCTGTTAGTATTGTCCAATTGGGTACACATAATATCGTGTTTCTTATTCTTTTGGCTGATTAAAGTACTTCTGGGTTTTAATTTCGCTTTATTTTCTTTATCGCCTATTGATTTTTTGATGTTTGCTCCACTATAATCATTTTCTACTGCAATTTCTAAAATTGTCTTAATTTCTTCTGTGTATTTGTTTTTAGTTAAAGGAATATTTATCATTCTTTCAATCAGATCGTATAATATATATAGATATATATATATCTATGTATATATATATACATCTATGTATCTATGTATGTATATATAAATACATAGATATATATATATATATATATATATATACACATACACGCATAATTTCGTATTTTGTTTTTTCTCATTCAGCAATTTATTGATAAATTATCGAAACAAATCTGTTTCCTGCCTTTTCATAATTAGTGTAAAATTCAAATAATGCACAAGTATTGTTTAAGTGCAGCTGTGAATACAATTGCACACGGAGACATTAATGTAGATGTTAGGAAGTCGGAGGTTGTGGAAAAGTGCATGTTAATCACTTAAAAAAGATTTTGGTGTTCTGTGCTTGTTGTAGAAGTTTGCATTGTATTGGCCAAGACGCCTGATGAATGGATTTTCACTAGTATTTGCACTGTTGTAAACCTTGTTCACTTGTTGACGTACATGTCGTTCAGAAATGTCATGTCCAAATCAAAGTGTATTTGTACATTAACTGTGTACCAGTCTGAATTATGTATTATTCGGAGCACTTTATATATAGTATCATATCATATCATGTCATATATATATAATATATACTATATATTTGCTATATATACCAACTTATTCTTATTATGTTTTGTGATTCTAATGTCAAGAAAATGAATTGATTTGTTCTTTCTATTTCATGGCAAACGTTAAATTATAACACAATTTGTTGAAAGAATCAGTGATATCACTGTTTTTAATACTGTCGTCGTATTCGATTAATGTATCGTTAACATACCGATTACAGATTATTATACAGTATTATTTTTTTATTGGGTTATTTTACGACGCTGTATTAACATCTAGGTTATTTAGCATCTGAATGAAATGAAGGTCATAATGCCGGTGAAATGAGTCCGGGGTCCAACACCGAAAGTTACCCAGCATTTTCTCATATTGGGTTGAGGGAAATCCCGGAAAAAACCTCAACCAGGTAACTTGCCCCACCCGGGATTCGAACCCGGGCCACCTGATTTCGCGGCCAGACGCGCTGACCGTTACTCCACAGGTGTGGACTACAGTATTACAGTATTGTCATTTATGACTTGGTTGACTGATTCGTCTTCAATACTCTATAAAGATATATCGGCCAGTAATGCTGAAAGAGTGTTGCCCGTTGGCTTTTGGTAGTGTTTTTAGTTTAGGAATACCGGGGTTCTTGAATTTTTTGAGATCAAGTTTTGAACTGATTTTAATGTTTCTTTTATTTCGTTTTGAAGTGTATCGGTAGGATCAGACTTTATTTCAGTAATATTATTCTGTTCTATAAATTCTATTATTTCATTCAGATATATTATTATTATTATTATTATTATTATTATTATTATTATTATTATTATTATCTCTCCATTATGACAGCTGCGATACATTTGTCTGCTTTGGTGTGGATTAAATTGTGTTGTTGTAACATTCTTTAATGTATTAATTTTTTCATTTGTTTTTCAGCTTCTTGAAAGTCATTTTTAGTTTTGGGGTTCGTTACATATTCATTACATACACATGAATGTAAAAATTACAAATTTCGAATAGCCTAAGCATATTAATGTACACATTAAATTGAATTAAATAACCATATCCTGCTGTGTAAAAAACAAATATCCATGGATAATGTTCAATCAAATGCGTATACTAATATTGAATTGACAGATTAAGACTCGTTTGGAAAGTATACAAAAATTGTTTTTAAATGTATTACGTACAGGAGAGAATTTGGTTGTCGACTACTATTTGAATATGTAAAATTGTTAAATAGGCATATTTTACAAAAAAAAAAAAAAGCTAGGATTAAATTAAAATTGAATCAACATATCTCACTCTTTTTATTAAACTACGATGTGTCTATTGCATATAGATGAAAAATTATTATGTTACTATATATTACGAATCAATTAATTAAATCACAGATTATGTACTTAAATGTGTTACGTAACTCGATGTATAAATTAATACAACGTAAATTGATAATTGCATAATTTGCATTAAAGATAGTCATATGATTGAACAGCATTCTTGTTTAATTATTTAACTTGAAATTTTTATAAATGCACGATAAGTCTCAAGTAATAAAATATAAGAAATCATAATTTCTCACTTGGTTTCTATAAAGATTAAGATAACCCATCTTTGCAAATAAGTTTTTATGAAAAATGTCCTCTGATGTTTCTCGAAAATTGATTCTTAAGATGTATTCTTCATTTTAACATTTTTAAAACGAATATCAAAATTATGTTACATCCATTTAAAAAAAATGTGCTTTTAGGAGTAAAATAACGAAGAGGTTTTGAATTTAGCTTAAAATGGCTGATAGATATTCACTGTGGTTAAATACAGGGAGCTGGTACTTTTTTCACCCTAATTTTTTTACTAATCTCGAATTTAAGCTGTTGCAGCAATGATATTTCTATATACAAATAAATGAAAAATAATTATCTAATGGGAAGAAATTCAAATTTACATGTAACCATCTCCTCTTAAAAGTAAGATTTACATGTATCGTAAATATATTGTGCCATAAGTGAGTTAAGGTGTTAAATATTTAGGCCAGTATAACTTATTCTGTGAGAATATCCATTCCGCTACGGAGAGCGACGGAGATGAGAGTCATTTCTCAAAAAAGGAAATTAAAAAAAAAAATATATATAATATTAAACACAGAGTTGTTGAGTAGCTGTGTAAACTTTTTTCGGAAATCACAGCGCACTTTAACTTTAACATTAGTGGGCCTACAAGTAAATTATTATTTTATTAAAAATTATTTCATTTTTGTTTTGGGAAATTGAGAAGGGAAACTATCTGAATATGGCTCTTTTGACGTTTCATTGTAGAAACCAATAGAAAGCAGCAATTTATAGTTGTAGTAATAGTAGTAGTAGTAGTAGTAGTAGTAGTAGTAGCAGCAGTAGTGGCAGTAGTAGTTGTAGTATTAGGGGCAGTAGTAGTAGCAGTAGTGGTAGTAGTAGTGGTAGTTTTAGTTGCTCTAGTAGTGGTAGTGGTAGTGGTAGTGGTAATAATAGTGGTAGTGTTAGTGGCAGTAGTAGTACACTGAATAGTTTTATTGTGCAATTCGATATACTCTGAATTATATAAATTATTTTTTTTGTTTTATTTTATTTTTAAATTAAAATTAATTAATTGTTTTTGTATATATTGTTGATTAAATTTATGGTAGGTGGTAGTGGCAGTAGCAGTAGTAGTAGTGGCAGTAGCAGCAGCAGTAGTATTAGTACTAGTGATAATAGTTGTAGTAGTAGTGGTAGTGGCAGTAGTAGTAGTGGTAGTGGCAGTAGTAGTAGTGGTAGTGGCAGTAGCAGCAGCAGCTGTAGTAATAGTAGTAGTAGTTGTAGTAGTGGTAGTGGTAGTGGCAGTAGTAGTAGTAGTAGTAGTAGTAGTAGTAATAGTCTGGTAGTAGTACTATGGCAGTGGTAGTGGCAGTAGCAGTAGTAGTAGTAGTAGTAGTAGTAGTAGCAGTAGCAGCAATAGTAGTAGTACTAGTGGCAGTAGTAGTAGTAGTAGTAGTTGTAGTAGTGGTAGTGGCAGTGGTAGTGGCAGTAGTGGTAGTGGCAGTGGTAGTAGTAGCAGCAGCAGTAGTAGTATTAGTAATTGAGGCAGTAGCATTAGTAGTAGTAGCAGTAGCAGCAACAGTAGTAGTAGTACTAGTGGTAGTAGTAGTAGTTGTATTAGTAATAGTGGTAGTAGTAGTAGTAGTTGTAGTAGTGGTAGTGGCAGTAGTAGTAGTGGTAGTGGCAGTAGCATCAGCAGCAGTAGTGATAGTAGTAGTTGTAGTGGCAGTAGTAGTAGTGGTAATGGTAGTGACAGTGGTAGTGGCAGTAGTAGTAGTGGTAGTGGCAGTAGTAGCAGCAGTAGTAATAGTAGTTGGGAGCAGTAGTAATAGTAGTAGTAGTAATAGTAGTAGTAGTAATAGTAGTAATAGTAATAATAGTAGTAATAGTAGTAGTAGTAATAGTAGTAGTAGTAATAGTAGTAATAGTAGTAGTAGTAATAGTAGTAGTAGTAGTAGTAGTAGTAGTAGTAGTAGTAGTAGTAGTAGTAGTAGTAGTAATAGTAGTAGTAGTAGTAATAGTAGTAGTAATAGTAGTAGTAGTAGTAGTAGTAGTAATAGTAGTAGTAGTAATAGTAGTAGTAGTAATAGTAGTAATAGTAGTAGTAGTAATAGTAGTAGTAGTAATAGTAGTAGTAGTAATAGTAGTAATAGTAGTAATAGTAGTAGTAGTAATAGTAGTAATAGTAATAGTAGTAATAGTAGTAATAGTAATAGTAGTAGTAATAGTAGTAGTAGTAATAGTAGTAGTAGTAGTAATAGTAGTAATAGTAGTAGTAGTAATAGTAGTAGTAGTAATAGTAGTAGTAGTAGTAGTAGTAGTAGTAGTAGTAGTAATAGTAGTAGTAATAGTAGTAGTAATAGTAGTAGTAGTAGTAATAGTAGTAGTAGTAATAGTAGTAATAGTAGTAATAGTAGTAGTAGTAATAGTAGTAGTAGTAGTAGTAGTAATAGTAGCAGTAGTAGTAATAGTAGTAACAGTAGTAGTAGTAGTAATAGTAGTAGTAGTAGTAGTAGTAGTAGTAGTAATAGTAGTAGTAGTAATAGTAGTAATAGTAGTAGTAGTAGTAGTAGTAGTAGTAATAGTAGTAGTAGTAGTAGTAGTAGTAGTAGTAGTAGTAGTAGTAGTAGTCCTTTGTCTTCCCTCTATCCTATTCCTGATAACTATGCAATCCTTATCTACGAGTACATTACTCTTTTTCATAAACACTCTTGGCTGCAATCTAACTAATCCATCTCCACAACCCCTGCGGTGGCTGAGTGGTCAGACGCTGGCGGCCCGTGTTCGAGTGCCGGTCAGAAATCCATAGTGACACTTGTGGTGGACATGGTCGCTGTTGGGGTTTTTCTCGGGGTTCTCCCGTTTTTCCCCATATAATGCATTTACATCATTCCGTCACCATTTCTCCATTTTGTTATCATTCCGTAGCATTCCCCGAACGCCGGCAGGGGATGCACGGAGGGCCTGGCCTAGGGACGAGTGGGGTTGCCTGCTCGAAAGTTGGTACGCAGAGAACCTTAGCGTGGTCTTCCGGTGTGGGTTTGGGAATGCGCCACTAGAAGGTTAGCGCAATAGATCTCAATAGGTCGCAGTGCTGCCCATAGTGCCCCATTCCTTAAATTCCATTCTATTCCAAACCTTCCCTACTAGCATTGCTACCTTTCATTACTATTGTCCCTAATTTTCTGTTTATCTCCAAGCGTTTTTATCTCAGACTAATGTTCACTAATTATCTATGTTCCACTTTCTCATCTGCATTACAACACTACATTATTTGCAGTTTTTCTCTGATCTTTCTCAGAATTTTAGTCTTGCATTCATTCAAGATAATGTAATTATCGGAAATTCCATCGTGATAATTGAATCTTTTGTTAAACTAAATTTGAAAATCAGAGGTGCGGTCAGGCGTGGGTTCGATTACCGCTTGGGTTGATTATCGGTTTGCTATTTTTCAGAGGCTTATACTAAATATAACGGGAATGTCAAGTAATAAAATGACGAATCTCAGGCCACAACTCGCCAAGTATCATCTCGCTATCACCAATTAATTTCAAGTGAAGCAAATATTTCAAATCCTCAACAAAATGTGTCGTTTACTTTCTGTAACAGTTTAATAGTAAGAGCCCCCTAAAATTAATTATTATAAGGAATCATCTGTGTATCGACCCGCCAGCAGAATGCTTTGTTGCCTAGTTAGTTTACCCCAGATTGGTACATATGACGAATAATAATTTTATCAAGAATTAATAGATCCTTACCTGAAATTAAAACACACAATGGCTACCCACTGTGAGACACTTCTCATGATTTCGTCAGTGACATTTCTTGTTATTCTTATGCGTCTACTACTTTTTGCGACGTTGAAAGGAGTTTCTTGCAGTCACTTCACTTCAATTTCGGTTATTTTCGTATATAGTGCATTGTTCACTCCAAAGCTAGTGTGAATAGCTTACTTGTGGCCCGTCCGCGCCGTCGTTTTTGCACTAGACTTCCCTTAATGCATAAAATGCTAAACAGTTGACTATAGAGGACATCGCGTCAAGAAAAAAGCGTTGAGGATATGGTGCTCTTCCATGAAATTATTAGTTGCCATAGAAACGTCTATCTACCACATAGTTTCTACAATGTTCTAAGCAAGGCCCATGAAAGAATTGTTTTTTTTCTTAACGTGGAATTCTCTATATTTCAGAGGTTTAGGGAACGAATACCGAAACAAATGCAAGCGTTTGACTCTAGTTTCCTAGTGGTTGCAATGCCAAGTACCAACTAGTAACAGGGTTATGAACCCGCTCTGTTTACTTTTTTCCTGTGTTGTTACTAATTATGATAACAGTGGTGTTTCTGGTGCGTTTAGTAATGAGGAGTACGCCGACAAATTTCTGCTGTATGGTGGAACACGGCAAAATGCAACTGCAGCTCGTAGGCTTTACTGACCATGCTTTAAAAGTGATGTTAATGAATAATAATAATAATAATAATAATAACAATAATAATAATAATAATAATAATAATAATAATAAGAATAATAATCACACACTACAAATCTCTTTCAGTAAACTGTATTTAGCCACGGATCTAAACCAGCGACAATCGCCATCGCATTGATTTCATGAAGGCATTGCCCCTGTAATGTAGAAAATCCTTCGTGGCTTCTATTTGATGACTTTTCTATATTTTTTAAAACGGCGCAGATGGGCTACCTGGTGTAACACTCCCGGTATATCTTGACCGATAGCAACCGTTAGATTGGAAGTGGTTAGTACCTACTGTGCATGCGTTACACCTACATTTAAATTAGTTACAATACTTCAGTTGTATTATACATACATACATACAAACATACATACATATACAAAATCTTCTGCCCAAGGGCAGGTCTTTTACTGCAAACCCAGCAACCTTCAATCTTTCCTGTTTTCTGCCTTCCTCTCAGTTTCCGCATATAATCGACTTATCCTAATGTCATCTATTATTTCAATATCTTCTTCTACCCCGAACTCGTCCCCCGTTCACCATTCCTTCCAATACATCCTTCAGTAGGCAGTTTCTTCTCAGCCAGTGACCCAACCAATTCCTTTTTCTCTTTCTGATCTGTTTCAGCATTATTCTTTCTTCAACTCTTTCCACACAGCTTCATTTCTTATTCTGTCTGTTCACTTCACAAGTTCAATTCTTCTACATATCCACATTTCAAATGCTTCTGTTAATTTCTCTTCATTTCTACGTAAAGTCCATGTTGTTGCCCCATACAATGCCACATTCCACACAAAACACTTCACTAGTCTCTTCTTTAGTTCATTTTCCAGAAGTCCGCAGAAGATGCTCCTTTTTCTATTAAAAGCTTCCTTGGCCATTGCTATCCTCGTTTTGACTTCCTGGCTGCAGCTCATGGTTTTTTATTTGGTTTTTTAACGACGCCGCATCAACCACTGGGTTATTTAGCGTCGATGAGATTGGTGATAACGAGATGAGGCCGAGGATTCGCCATATGTTACCTGGCATTCACCTTATGGTTGGGGAAAGCCTCGGAAAAAATCCATCTACGTAATCAGTCCAAGCGGAGATCGAACCCGCGCCCGGCCGCAACTTCAGATCGGCAGACAAGCGCCTTAACCGACTGAGCCACGCCGGTGGTGAAGCTCATGTTACTGCTTATAGTACACCCCAAGTATTTGAATCTGATCACTTGCTCTACTGTCTCATTTAGAATTAGCAAGTTTACCTTCTTTATTTTTCATCCTATGGCCATGGTTTTCGTCTTGTTTGCATTTATTTGCATCCCATACTGCTCACAGCTGTCATTTATCTCCTGTAGCATATCCCTCAGTATCGTCTCCTCTTCTGCTAACAACGCCATATCATCAGGAAATTTTATGCACTTTATTCTTCTTCCTACATTCATCCCTCCCATGTTCTGAAAACAGTTCTTTACCAAATCCTCCAAGTAGATGCTGAACATGGTATATGATAAAGGGCATACTTGTCGTAATTCTCTCTCGACTTCACTTCCTTCTTTTGCTATTTAATTTGACAATATGATAGTAAACGGTTAGCAAATTAAAATAAAACTCGCCGATTTCAGTATAGTCTGTAGTTTCTTTGGTTACGACTGTATGATCCATAAAGGAAAGAGTCTAATGCTTTCGTTTTCACATGAACGAGCAATGGTAATATGCACAGTTAACTTTAGATAATGGTCTACAATCCCGCTCTCTAAATTATTTCACCGAATAGTAGGACATCTGTCACGAAATTTTATAACATAAAACATTTGTTTCTCTTAATTTTGAGGAATGATTTAAAGAAATCTCATTACATATTATACAAATTTAACAATCTTGTATTCGAGAGCATTTGTTTTACTGAAGAAATGTATGGACGTAATAACGGAAATGAAAATAGGAAACAGAATTGAAGTTGTACCCAACAGAGACATACACTTCACAATATATACCACGTTGAAATATGAAACAATTGATAACTTATTGACTTACACCATCGCAATGGAAACTTTAAAACTTTAATATTGCACCACCATGATGAAGGATAAAATCATAATTTCTAAAATAACGATAATTTTACTATTGTCTGCAATATTAAATAACATTTTATGCTACAGCAATGTAGAAATTTTAGTTACAAAAATATACTTCATAATAGTGATTTGTTAAAATCTGTGTCATCTACTTATTGAAGAAAGTTAGAACATGTAACACTGAAGAATCTTTCTAAATTTTATGCTTGCAATCGAAAATTACAATTCTTCTGCTGTAACAGAAAACTCACAAGAATTTATTAAATGTGTAGCAAAACCAAAGTTGGACTAAACTGCAATAATGTGCAACGAAAATGTGACTTTACATAGAGGTCAAGTGAACTCTGGGTGGAAGATAGTCGTAAAACAAGAAGAGACTCAGTCGCCTTACTCATATTGACAAATAGTGAGAACTGCGTGGAAAGACATTTTCATCGCCTCAATGTAAGATATTCTGAAAATGCTGATATTATTATTGTGCAGTAGAACGACCTGGATCAGTAATAAGAACAACGGTGGTGTCAAAAGGGACAATAGAATGAATTAAGACAATTCCAAAGAACATTAAATAACACATAAAATATTATATTTGAAATGTAACAGTAATGATTAGTAAATTGTAAACCTGTAGGGCAGGCGGAAAAATCTGTAAGGTGATTTATTATATAAGTGTAATGATAACTGTCAGCATATTAAGGAATGAATATATTTTGGGAAATCTTCAGAATTCAGATGGTTGAAGACATATACAGAGAAAAGAATTGGCTGAAAAACTGCAGAAAATATGGAATTGAAAATATTTTGCGCAATAACTAAACAGAATATAATCGTCTTCTTCTAAATTAAGGGTGTAGATTACTTGGGCACAAATGATCCCTTGTGCACCCCAAAAACTAGAGATTAACCCACAAGACCGCAATGTGTTACCAGTTTTGCTGTGCTGCTGGGATTGGTTTCTTCAGAAGAGTCAATGTTTGCTTCCCGAGATAACATTGCCTGATTGGCTTAGATCTGGGCAATCCAGCAAAATGAGAAATGATAATAACTAAAGAAACAAGAAATAAAAGTTACCTAAATTCATGTCAAAAATATTAACCATCGTACCGAAAATTACCTTAAACTTTAGCTATGGTGTATACATTTATATGCATGCTCCTACGACAGGGGGAAAAATTACAGACAAAAAATATGACATCAAGCATTTCTTCATATGTTTCTTTGCACTGACATGCAGTGATTGATTATATTTTACTGGAGTGTCTTAATAATGTGACTTTTATGAATTGAGACCAAAGAGATATGAAATGAAAACCTAAATACTGATTCAAGAAGAAAGAGTATGAACATAAATTGATGACAAAGAATGAATAATGGAATAGACTTGCCCAATGGTAGGGAGGTTGGGATGGGCAGGGCGGAACTCGACATGCAGCCACCTCCACGTGGTGAGTTCTGGGTTGTTTCATTTCAAAAGAATGAAACAAGCAAAGAGCTGCATCTATTCTGCGAATGATGGTATGAAAATTCATATAGTGGTGGAAAGTGTTCAATAATAGTAACTTCACACACTAAATACTTGAGATAAAGACGGCGAAGAACCGTTGACGCTGACAGGTCCACAGCCGTTGCAGTACTCCAACGTCGACTTAACACTGTGAATGAAGCTTTATGGTCCGTCACGACCATGCGGACATGATGGCAGTCATCCCGTGCTGTGGTCACATTACGTGGTCCAGTACCCGCTCGTCTCTGCAAACGACCCTCTTCTATCCACTGGTTCCACACTCGCATCATTGTCTTAGCAGCAAGCCCTGTACGAGCTGAAAAGTCACGGTATGGCAAACCTGCTTCCCGGAGGCCAACCATTCTGCCCCGTTCGAACTCACGTGCTGATATTGCGCCCTTCTACAACGACGAGGCAAACCTGCACTAGTTTTCACGTTTCCACTTCGTTTGGAAGCTCTTCACTGACTGAGCAAGGTATAACAGTGACCTTGCTGGTGACACAAGAGACGTCACTGTTGGGCGTATGTCTACGCCATCTCTCTGGAAACGTAATCAATTGTTGGTGGTACACTGTTCTACACATCTCCCGAGTTTGGAGTCGTTCGGGCCATTATTTCTGGGCGTTGCACTTTTCAAAAACAGATATCACCAAATCAGGTAAAATCACAATGCCTTGTACTGAAATAACAAATGAATATGTAAATATATATATATATATATATATATATATATACATGATTGATCTAATTTAAAAATATATTTTGTCTCACAACACAAAATTCATTGATTTCACTACAACATTTTCATTTTGTTTGATCACATAGAGCACCAGTTTTGCCGATACGCAGTTAATATGGCAACAGGATGGAGCACCACCTCATTTTGGTGTAGGAGTGGGGGACTTCTTGAACTAGCAATTCCACGAATGGATGTGCCGTCGTGACACAATAGAATGGCCACCCAGATCATGCGACCTGACGTCATGTGCTTTTCGCCGTGGGGTAAGTTATCCTGAAAAAGGATGTATTTGCTCAGTAACCGTAGGATCTGCATCATTTGCGATAGATGATCGAATAGTCATTCGTGAAAATCGATTAATATCGTAAGTTATGTTCTGCTTTCTGTAAATTAGTTATGAATTGTGCATTGAGAAACAGGGCCCTCAATTTTGAACAAAATCTGTAAAGGAATGTGTAGTCAAATGGAAATTGAATGTAATTGAATGCAGTAGTAGTAGTAGTAGTAGTAGTAGTAGTAGTAGTAGTAGTAGTTTTATTTTGCGTAGCAGAGTTAAGGCCATAAGGCCTTCTCTTCCACTCAACCAGGTTTCAATAATATACATGAAATGCAAAATTATGCCGTAGATTATAAGACAACGGCGGCCAGGTAGCTCAGTTGGTAGAGCAGCTGGCTATGGACTGGATGGTTCGGTGTTCGATCCCAAGTGGTGACAGGATTTTTTCTCGTTGCCAAATTTTCAGAACGGTCCCGACGTTCACTCAGCCTCCTATGAAATTGAGTACCGGGTCTTTCTCGGGGGTAAAAGGCGGTCAGAGAGTGGTGCCGACCACACCACCTCATTCTAGTGGCGAGGTCATGGAAAGCATGGGGCTCTACCTCCATGCCCCCCAAGTGCCTTCACGGCATGTTACGGGGATATCTTTACCTTTACCTTTTATAAAACAACACAAAAGAAGATATCTTAGAAATTACATAAAATATAGTAGAGAATTAGAAATAGTCAAGATTAGTTACATAATATAAGGACAATACAAAATAAAGTAAAAAATTACATATAATCAAAATCAGTATCATAACATAAGGGGAATATGTATATACACAATTTATAAGACATAAATTGCTCGAGATAAATTCGACGATTAATTCACTTGAATAATATACAGTTAATATACTAATAGGAAAATACATGTGGGTTACAAGACATAATATATTGAATAACAAAATCGTACTATATGGCATACAGATACAAATGATTAAGTAATCTATCAAGATAATAACATAAAAAAAGAAGAAAGAGGAGAAAAAAACATGGTCATTTACGACTATTTAGAAACTTCCGCAAGAGTCTAGTTCTGTTCAATAAAAACATTTCTAAGTAAAGTGTACTTAAAAGATTTTAGACTCCGACTGCTCCTGATTTCCTGTGACAAGGAATTCCAGGAACGGGCTGTGTGTATTGTGAAGGAAGCAGAGTACAGAGATGTTTGATGATATGAGGTTATATTGTGAATGTGTATCACGGTTGTGGTGGGATGCCAAAAGTGTGAAGCGAGGAACTAGGTAAATAGTTGTGGAATTATTTAAAATATGATACAGCAAACCGAGTGAATGAACTGAAAGTCTCTCTCGTAAACGAAGCCAAGATGATTGTAAGAAATACTCGGAGACATGATCATAGCGACGGCTGTTAAAAATGAGACGGACGCAAGCATTATGAATTGGGCTGGGATCGAACCCGCAACCTCTACCGACTGTATGGATGGTGATGATATGTCAAGTAATGATAGCGAAATGAGTCCGAGGTGCTATTATGCTGAAGTGGTTGAGGGAAAACTCCGACAAAACAGGAAACACTCAACCAGGTAATTTGTCTCAATTAGGATTTGAACCCGGGACTGTTCGTTTCACGGTCTGACGTGCTAGCCGTTACTCTATAGTGATGGACTATAAAAATACCTTGGAACAAATTTTAAATGCAATAAAAGCTACAATGTTAAAAATAACGTTTAATTAGTTAGGATTTTAATAACACACAGAATACTTCAATTATAACTGTAGATATCAGGCAACGTGGTCCAACAACATGTAACATCGCCTGTCTCCGAATTGTAGCGAAGATACCCGAAGGGACTTTGTTTCAGGAGAGCGGCCACTTTTTCTTTTGACAGCTGTACATTGAAAAAACGCACAGGTGCGTGTGTGCACACACACACACAATAAGTAAACCAACAATAAGTATTTCGGCATAACTTTAATCTTCAATTATTCTGCAAGACTAACTTTCTTGGAGTCATGTTGGATAAGTAACTTACTTGTCTTTTTAAACTGAGACCTTTATAATGCTTTAGACTCAATAAGGGGGGCAAAGACTAATTGGGATTTCCCGGTCTCTGATCGGGTCAAAAACCCTGATGGAACTGATATTTAACTCTTGCGGTGAATTTCGGTGAAGTCCGGAGGGCCTAATTAGTCAAATCCACTCTCCTCACCTCCACGCTGGGGCCCCCTGGGATCTTTTAAGATGCGAAAGAGAGAGTGGTGTGCGGAAAGCAGTGGGAAGCTACCGCATTTATATATCCCAAACATCTTGCCAATTTAATCATGTTGAATTCGTCCCTAGTAAAAAATTCCGGACGTAAACTATCCCCCCAATCGGATGTCCGGGTGGGGGATACTGGGGAAGAGTTCTTCATGATGCAAGCGAACGAGGACAAGAAAAGAAGACCGATGACAACGGGATCGATGAAAGTGGAGACGACAAATCTACCAGGTAAGTTGGAAAACTTGAAGGAACAATGAGTCTCGGAAGTTGATGAAATATTGTATTTTTCTTAGACAACACAGACATTGCAGGATACAATATAAACTCGTTTCACTTCAACACGAACCAATATAGCCTACTTTTATTTTGCGTTGATTTGCATTTTTTAGTATTTCATTGTTTACTGGTCACTTTTTAGGAAATGTTCTACTTTTTGTTGGACTATTGCTCTTTTCCTCGTTTGAACGGACTTTTTTACGGTGTAATCATAGTCTACATTCCAGAACCTATTGCAGATTGCGTCATGCAGAAATTTGCAACAGTCTTAACTCCTGATAACGTGTGAAACGTGACTGCCCCCATTTAACGCAGCAGAACAAATATTGCAGCCACAGTCCTCGCAGTCAGCATATATATCTTACAAGTGAAGTGAAGGAGTATTGATAGAGAAAGTGCTGCTTCAATTGCTGTTTCTCAAGACTTGCTGCCTGATCCTCATTAAGGGGTGCCAATGAAAGCTTTTCAATTTTGGCAACAACAATAAAACGGCTAGAAAAAAAAATTAGAGCATTCGTTCAGCTGTCAAAAGTATTAAAAGAACATTTGCAACAGTGAGTAGGAAACATTTGAAGAGAAGTTAAAGAGAAAATTAAAATATATATATGGGAAACAGCATTGGGTACCAGTCAATGTCCAAATTCAAGAAAGTTCTGCAAGGTGAAAACACATATTTCAGTGTTTTTTATGAAGATTTTTGAGCAGCAGATGTTGGTCGCTTCAAGTATGTGTCCAATGTCTTCATGACGTGAGTTGAGGTAAAGAAGTGCTTTTCAATGTACAGGAATGTCTTTCAAGAGAACCGGCAATCCTTCAAACCTGAAATTCTACGAATTATTATTATTAATATTATTATTATTATTAATAATATTATTATTATTATTATTATTATTATTAAGGGCAGTTTTTTCCTATGATTTATGTGCCATCAACTTCCGAGTCATAATTATAAATAATTATAGAAAATATACCCTCCACCACAATGCACTGATTCCTAAGTGAGTTAAATAAACATTTATGATTTATGAAGACTTTGCTATTTGCTAAGGAATGGTTTTTAAATGTCCTATAAGACCATACTAATGCGAACAAGGTAAAATGTTTGAGGAAAACTAACTTCAAAGTATACAATTTAGTTACATTGAGTTTGCATTGCTTGACAGGTTCGGTTGAGACCAGGAGCCTGGTAGACTTACGGACTGCTATGGAGAGGGAGAATACCATCTACAGACGCACCATCATAGATGTAGACGATGCAGGTAATATTCAGAATAATGACGAAGAATTACGCTCTGTTCACAGTGACTATAATAAGTCAACTATATCCATCATAATCATAATCGTCATCGTCATTATCAACCAGAAGATGGACCAATAAACCCGTTCCGATCACACAGGTTCATATCCACGCACCTTGCCATCTCCTCGTAGGACGACACACATCACGATATCCAAATGGTTGCAAGTTTTTTACTATCTTCGTCAGCCTTTTGTCTTCAAGGATGTAATAATGCCAATTTCCTATTTTCCAGCTACACTCAGAAATCTCATTTCTGCAGACTCTATATGTCTCTTATCAGATCTTCTCAGTGTCCAATTTTGTTACTACTCGTATTACTATTCATATGGGTTATTATTAGTCTTCACGTTGAGGTAAAGTTAGAAAGTTTAGCGGTACACAGTTACACAGTTCATCAAACGAATAAATTTTGTCCATTTGCAACCACTTAATTTGTTGCTGCTCAAATCTCTGAACGTACTTCTGCCACCTGTTAGCAGGATCCATTCTTGTTGAGGAATAAAACTGTCTAATCGTTACGGTAAACCTGGAAATATACTTATTTTAAGGAACATCTATTTCGGGGGTATTCTTGCACATTTCCTTCTCTGTCTCTAGAAACAATCGTTTACTTCAAAGTGTTTGAACACAATTGAATGCTTTGTTGGCGTGAAGACATTTCGTGGTATACAAAAGCTTCTAGCCACATAACTTATCTTTTTCAGTTGGAAATTTAAGAACTGTAACATAGCACTGTCATTTACAGCACTCTGATAATTGCTTGAACACACAGGCATACAACATTTGGAAGAGATCTGTAAATAAAACAATATGGATAAATTAATTTCATTCTTAAATAAAAGTCTAAACTTCCTTTATTTCATTTCAATCAGTTTATTTTTCTTTGAAGTTATATCTATATTACAAGCAATTGTTATTACGTGCTTCAATGTTTATTTCTTTTTTCACTTTTACTTTCATGATTATAATAGCTTGGTGACGTACATGTTGTCTTGCTACTGTCCGTCCGAGTAGTTATGTCACACGGTTCTCAAAACGGGAGAAATCACGTGACAGGTATTTATTTAACGGAGTCCTTTCCTTTAAATTATTTTAAACAGCTGTATAATACTACCTAAACTTCCAATTCTATACAGCAAATATTTGCAGAGTAGAACCTAACAGCTCAGACAGTAGCCCTTACAGAGAGGACAGGAGAAACGGGATGCGATATAACCATTCGGCTGGACAGTACATATATTTTATCCTATTCATAGTTAGCAATCAGTGTATTACGAAGATTTCAACCAAGAAGTACATTGCCTTTCAGCAACAAGTGACAAGCCGGCAAAGCCGATGATGGTGTACGCTGCCACCCAGACCTCGAGCAGCGACCACTTGGAAGGAATCGAGCAGGAGGAGATCGAGAGGCACGAGAAGATGATGAAGAAGGAGGGCCTGATGAAGCTGTGGGAGCTGGAGGTGCATCTGTATCACTTCCAATACGAAAAATATGAAGGTAAAGTGACTGTTTACATCCTTTCACAAGCAGAATCCGTGGATACGCAGAGTAGCGTAATCAGCTAGTTGGCCGCCATTGTTATTCCATTTCAACACGCTTGAGATAGAAACATTTAAAGTAAGACTCAATTTGGACCAGTGTCCGTGGCCATTAAAATTAAAAATATATGATCCTGATTTAAGCTACATTTATTCCCTCTACAACTGTATACGGCAAATAGCGTGCGCTGGAATAAAAAAGGCTGATTTGTGGGAATTTCCGGCGCAAAGGATTGCGGTACTCTGGATGTACACGGACTCCATGCACAAGTTCAGGAGACTTGAATTCTTATTGGTAGCGAATAGGGCATTTATCCAGTGGTGTCATTCAGCCAGCTCACACCAATCGCCCGATTCACTTGTTTGAAGTTAAAACAAATTAGGTTCTCGACAGAAATGAAGAACATTAATATGTTTAATATTTTAACACGGAATTCTGTAACTTTGTAACATGACAGTAAACATAATCATATCAAATTATTAAATGGTTCATTCCTACACAAGGGTACAGGTAGTCAGAACAGGAATGCAATATCGATGGTTTTGTTTAAAAGGGAATCAAGTCAAAATTTAAAGTTTTGAGAAAACTGCATTTTGAAGCTTTAAGTTGCCGTGTAAAAATCAAAGGATCGTTGAATTTAATCCAAATGCAAATCATGTTTTATATTTACTGTAAGTTTCAAATTAGAGTGTGTTAATTGAATTTTTCACAGAAACATGAAGCTTTAAAATTCAGTTTTCCAAAACTTTAAATTCAGAGTTGTTTCCCTTTTGAACTGCCCGTCGATATTATGCTTGCAGGCTTGAAACCGATCTGCAATTATTTTGGCGAGGCCATTTCGTACAAATCCACACTACAGGAGCAACAGTGAGCGGTTTGTAAAGCTAAGAGGTGAGCTGTCTGAAGTGCATTGGCCCCTGTGGCTTATGTTTCCACCTTGACTGTCTAAGCTCAAAATTTCATGCTACGCCACTGATGAATACAAATTTTCAGGATGGAGACATCATCAGTTGCAGATAAACAGAAATTAAAAAAATAGTTTCATTGATTTTTGAAGATGATCTAGTTTTAATAGCACCTACAGAAAATATTTTACAATACTCAGTACATAATTTAAATATTATTGCAAGAAATATAACATGGAAATATATACAGAAATAAAACAAAGTTACGGCCTTCTGGCGAAAATACCCTGACACTAGTAAAATATGTTTAGAAGGCAAAATTTTAGAAAGAGTTAATGATTCTAATATCTTGGCTACAAATTAATATTTTTGATAATGATTTGGATATAATGAGCAAAATTGTAAAATACTCCAAAACTGTGGGAATAATCAACAAGGTAAGGGTACGTGCAAGACGGAGCCTGGTTGGTAGTTGGTAGCCTGACCGGTTACCTAGTCGGAAGGAATGCCCGAACGTTAAGAAATGGAGACGTGCAAGACGAGGCCTGGTCGGTAGCCTGTTAGCTCGTTGGTAGCTCGTAGAATGAAACACCTCATTTTTCCAGCTACCAGCCACTTAATTGTCTTTACTGAGCATGCGTCCGTACTAGAACTTCCTCACGTGCTAAACGCCTACTGCTCGTTATTTCGACGCGTATAATGGATTGGGAAAGATAATTTCAAATAATAATAATAATAATAATAATAATAATAATAATAATAATGTTTATTGCCAGAAAAATACAACAGTCTACAAAGAAATTGTAAATTTACAACATTCTAATATTCCTCTAAAAAGAGTGTTCTCGTGCTCAGGGTAGGATTCGATACATAATGAATGTAGACGCATAAATTACAACATAACAGCATATAAAAATTAATCATTACTCATAACAAATTGCTTACATACATTTTTAAATTTCAAAGTGTTGGAGATAAATAAATTTGAGTATTTACTTATGCCTATTAATTTGTTACAAATTCTAGAGCAGATATTAGTACTTTGGTTGAAAGCAGTGCTCGTTAAACACTTGGGTTCCAACAAACGTACTGTATTCATGCTTTTGGTTTCGTTTGTGAATATATGATCTGAAACGTGCGATTTTCATATACAAAATTTAATAGTGCATTGATATACGTAAATTTTATGTATTTTCAAGACTTTAAATTCTAAAAACAATTTTTCGATAGGATAATCAATGTTTACAAATTTTGAAACAGGCTCAACCCGACCACCAATGCCCACATCTTATTGTGAAATTGTGAAATGAAGTAGGAGTTGAAATAGTTACTAATAGGCCCTAAAGGTAAAAGTAGCTCCTCCACATGCCATAAAAGCACTTCGGGGGCATGGAGATAGAACCCCATGCTTTCTTGATCTTGGCACTAGAATGAGGTGGTGTGAGATGGATACCAATAATAAGTAACTTCGTGAATGAATAATTGACATTTTAAAGAAAGTGACGATTTTAGAAACAATATAATTACCAGTACTGACATTTTGGCAATTAAGACATATTATTTAATAATAATAATAATAATAATAATAATAATAATAATAATAATGATTTATTTAACCTGGCAGAGTTAAGGCCATACGGCCTTCTCTAACACTCAACCACTAACTTTATCAATGCTATCTGTGTATCAGAATGAACTACATCGTCGGCTTAGAGTGTAAACCTGTTAAATCCATTTTTTTGTCTAAAATTAGATTTTATTACCATTTGAAAGGGGACGAGACGACGAATCGCGTTGCAAAACTAGCTATGCACAATTCAACTCGTAAGCGTACATATACGTGTGTTGAGTAAAACAGCCAAATCCACTTCGTTCAAAGCTTGCTGCTAACTCCATAGCGACTGTCCGTGTGGATAGTGTGTTCGACCTTTTCTCGTATCCTCGTGTAGTCAAACAAGTTTTGGGTGTTTATTGCTGTTATTCAAGCTTTAGATTACTGAAATATTGCAGAGGTGTGTATTATAATTAGACAGTGGATGCGGGATGACTTAAGGAAAAGTGAAGTTGTTTCGTATCGGAGTATATGGCACGTGCCGCGTCGTCCGTGTTTTGTGTACCTGGTGAGTGCAGCAGCGTACATAACGAAGGAACCCCGGTCCACATTGCATCTTCCTCAAGTATTTAGTACGAGTTGAATAGTGTAGTGCTGATCCATTCATAATGTAAAAGTCAAAACGTTAAATTCGCTTAGAGATGCGAAATGCAATTAAGAAATATGAGAGTGACATTTTATGTATTAACTAAGACAATATCGTGTGTAATGTATGTAAAATTGAAATAAAAACCAGAACAACTCAGGCTATAGAGAAACATTGCAACAGTACATCGCACAGGAAATGCGTGAAATGAAATCTGAGGAACCGTCGTCGTCGTCGTCATCATCATCATCATCATCATCATTTAGTTGTGCGGGTCTGAACGACACGTGCAACATGATGCTCAGTGTAAATATTCCTCTAAAGAAAACCAGTGATCCCCATTTTGGAGTTTGTCTTGAGAAATTCTCTCGATACAAAAACTGTTTAAGCGATAGGTAAAGACGATTCAGCTTCGACAACTTACGAGAATATATCGTCGTTTACTGCAACGCTGGTAATTGCATCAATGATGACGTAGACTTGAACCTGCAAGGTATGTACCACAGTACGTTATCTTTATTTTCCTTCTGACTGTCGGAGCCACTGTTTAATTATAATTGTTCAATTACTCTTTAGTGTCAAAGTAATTAGAAATTCAGTTAGTTTTCGATTTCAAATTTTTAATTTTCTATGTACTGAGATTAATAGTTTCTTTCGGTGCATTTCAGTAGGCCTACTTAACAAGTATTTTGCATGACGTTTGCCGCTACATACTGCATTATTAATTTTATTAGTTTATTTGATTTACGTTTTCTGCGATTCGAACATGTGATTTCTATTGTTCTAGATATCTTCAAACAGTTGTAACCATTGTTAGGCCTATAGAACAAAGTTCCTTTAGGTTGAACATACCTAAATGGAAGTAGATTGCATCCATTCCACATTGAACGGGCTCCTGTTTTTAGTTGGTTATTTAAAGACCCTGTATCAACTACTAGGTTATTTAACGTTGATGAGATTGGTGATAGCGAGATGAGGCCGAGGATTCGCCATAGATTACCTGCCATTCGCCTTACGGTTGGGGAAAACCTCGGAAAAACCCAACCAGGTAATCAACCCAAGAGGGTTTAGAATCCACGCACGAGTGCAACTTCAGTCCGGCAGGCAAGCGCCTTAACCGACTGAGCCACTAATATTCTTCATTACAGTCGTTCAAAACATGCATAAAAAGATTTTGTATGACTTGCAAATGCACAGTAAAAATATGTAGATGCATACGAATCCTCACCCTATTAATATGACATTCACTGAATGCCTGTGAGTGCAATGACACATGGTTAACGACCATGGTTTTCTTCTTGCAGAGTTCGCTGAAGACATCAAGGACAGGCCAGATCTCTTGAGGGCAATGATGTGGTGCCGCATGCCAGATGCCATATCAGATTCCTCGTCAGATGCCATGCCAGTTCCCATGGAGCACCCGTCATCATCGTCATCATCATATTCATATTCATATTCATCATCATCATATTCATCTTCATATTCATCATCATATTCATCATCACCATCACCACAACCACCACCACCGCCACCATCACCATCATCACCAACACCATCATCACCATCACCACCACCACCACCATCACCATCGTCATTACCACCATCACCATCACCATCACCCTCAACATCATCATCATCATCACCACAACCACCATCAACATCATCATCTTCACGATCATTTTCACCATCATTATCGTCATTATCATTATCAGAAGAAGAAGAAGAAGAAGAAGAAAAAGAAAAAGAAAAAGAAGAAGAGGAAGGAGAAGTAGAAGATGAGGTGAGAGTGTCCTGCTGGTCCGGTTTAAGGCGCTTATTTTGTCGTCTTTTTAGGCGTAAACGCGTATGTAGGCCCACTTGTATATTTTTGCGTCTAAGAGCCATTTTCAGATAGATCATCCTCGGCGTGTTCTTATGTTTCCTTCCCCACCTGTTCATAGTTAAGAAATTCTAGTACCTTAATAGTAAATTATGAGCACTACATAATGTTACCAACCATTTTGTTTGGCGGCCTCTTCCTTTGTGTGCTAAAATTATGTCTGCATCACACGCTCCGTCCCTTGGTTGCACTCAATGTGGCGGTAATTAAGCACGTGTGGTCGCATTTCCCATTGACTTCTTTCGTTTACCGATAGGCACATCATGTTTATAAATGTTTGGAGCTGTATATTATGAATTATTCATATTTTTATGGCCAAGTAACAAGAAAGAGGTGTACTTTCCTCTTGGTTCTGATTTTTTTTACACTTCCCTTCCAACAAATCTCTTTGGTACTTCGTCTGAAATTACATTAAGAACTCCGCCCTAGCTTGCCTTTAAAATAGGGAAATATGATAAAAAAAAACTGAAATATTTTTTATAAACTCAATGTTTGACGGTAAAATCATGACCACTTAACCAAACCGGACAATCGAGGGCTCAGAATAACAAGGTTCTATCTACTGTGTTGTAAATTTTACAGGAGAGCATTTTGTAAGTTTGTCTAGAAATAAAATGGAAATTATTTTTAATGACTACTCTGGTTTGTAGCTTCGTAAATGAGTTATTTATCATTTCGTGAACCTAAAATGTTCGGAATAATATTATTTTATGTTGTACTGAGTTGAAATAAAATTCTTGTTCTCAAATAGAAACTTGTGTATCCAAATTGATGTGTTTGCAGTTTCAATCTTATTTTCATTAATATATTAAACAAAAGGAATCGGTTATTTTTTTAAAGATATAGTAAAATTCCGCATATAGATCTTATAACTTGAATTTTTACTTCATTTTTTTTAAAAATTCCAATAAGTGAATTAACAAATTCAAAAAGAATGCTGTTCAATCATATGACTCAACTTTAATGCATGTTTATGTACAAATTAATTTGAATTAAGTAATCATATCCAACTACTCAAAAAACAATTATACATGGATAACTTTCAATGAAGTGCGTATACTAGTTGTATTGCTATATTAAGACTTATTACATTACAATGTGTCTACTGTATACAGATGAAAAATTATTCAAGTATACTGATTGTGTTAGTATAATATATTACGAATCAATTTAATGAATCATAGATTATGTACTTAAAAGTGTTACTTAACACTGAGGATATGCTGTGAGTTACTAACTTTAATGTAGGCAGTGTGCTTTATGTATACTAAATGCAAGATTTCAAATTAAATCTAGTGAATACAGGGATAAATACTTAGGAAACATTTGTTTGAACCATTCTTAAA
>NC_091130.1:116400413-116427913 GCF_040183065.1 Periplaneta americana
ATTTTTATCTCTGACTAATATTCACTAATTATCTATATTAAACTTTTTTCATCTACATTACAATATTACAGTACTTGCCCTTCTTTTCACTGACCTTTTCTCAGGATTTTACTCTTGCGTTCTTTCAATGTTCCAATATTCGTATGTTTGTAGTACTTCCTTACTATCATATTTCAATTCACTTTTCACTTTTTCTCTTTTATTGTTATGGCTTTTATGGTTCATTCTCCCTACTTGCACTCAATTTCACTTTTTCTCTATTGCATGAGGCCGGGGATTCGGCATAGATTACCTAGCATTGATCTTACGGTTGAGGAAAACCTCGGAAAAGGCCCAACCAGCTAATCACCCCAAGCGGGGATCGAACCCGCTCCCGAGCGCAGCTTCAGACCGGCAGTCAAGCCCGTTAACCGACTGAGCCACACCGGTGGCAAAGCTCTTATTATAGCTTTTAGTACACCCCAAGTATTTGAAGCTGTTCACTTGCTCTACTGTCTCATTTAGAATTAGCAAGTTTATCTTTTTCATTTTTCTTCCTATGACCTTAGTCTTCATCTTGTTTGCATGTATTTGCATACCATACTGCTCACAGCTGTCATTTATCTCCTGTAGTATATCCCTTAGTATCGTCTCCTCTTCTGCTAAGAACGTCAGTCATCAACAAATCTTATGCACTTCATTCTTCTTCCTCCTACTTTTACCCCTCCCATGTTCTGAAAACAGTTATTTAGCAAATCCTCCAAGTAAATATTGAACATGGTATAGAGGATTTCACATTAAGAAAAAAGCATCGATCTTTTGGGCGTTGCTTAGTACACTGTTGCCGCAATGTGAAAGAGTGAGGTGTAGTATCTCTGTCTCACTCTCTTCCTAACACGTACAGTTTATCGCACAAAATAGGCATGTCGAGTCCAAATGATTGAAAAAACCTATTAATGCCGTAATTATTTATAAAAAATACATAGATTATATTTTATATACACTACAATTAAACTTTGCACATTTTAGCCATTAACCAACTATTATACGCACGGGGGCTGTTTTTAAGTGACGGTATGAATATGGTATAGAGAATTATTTACATGCATTGAGTTTTCGTTAAGAATGTATGTTTCATTCTGTAAAAATCTGTTAATATAAAATTCTTAACTACAAGTGTCATTTATATTTCCTAAATTATGTCCTGTTTCAATGATATATTTGCATAACTAGATTTCTTATGGTTACTTTTAAAATCAGATATGTGTTCCCTATATCGTATTTTAAAATTTCTTTTGGTCTCACATACATTTAAATGAAATGCATTTAAAGCCATATATAAGACTACTATTTAATCTGTTAGTATTTTCCAATTGTGTACTTATAATATTGTTCAATTTATTAGTTTTGTGTGCTTTGTATATATCTTCTTTTTTGAAAAAAAAAAAATGCTGTTTATTAGAAATATATTAATTTTAAGGTGATGGAACCATTAACTGTTATTTTCTTATTCTTTTGGCAGATTAAAGTACTTCTGAGTTTCAATTTCTCTTTATTTCCTTTATCGCGTATTAATGTTGTTATGTTTGCGCTACTATATCCATTTTCTACTCCAATTTCTAAAATTTTCTTAGTTTCTTCTTTGTATTTGATTTTACTTAACGGAATCTTTATTATTCTGTCAATTAGATCGTGGAATGTATTGTATATATCATATTATATATATCATACCATATATATTATTTCATATTTTGTGTTTTCACATTCAGCAATTTATTGATATATTATAAAAACAAATCCGTTTCCTGCCTTTTCATAATTATTGTAAATTTCAAATAATAATGCACAAGTCGGAGGTTCTGGAAAGGGCATGTTATTCACTTAAAAATGATTTTGGTGTTCTGTGCTTGTTGTAGAAGTTTGCATTGTATTGGCCAAGACGCTTGATGAATGGATTTTCACTAGAATTTGCACTGTTATAAAACTTGTTCACTTGTTGACGTAGTATGTCCTTCAGAAATGCCACGTCCAAATCAAAGTGTATTTGTACATTAGTTGTGTACCAGTCTGAATTATGTATTATTCGGAATACTTTATATATGAAGAGTCCACTGCAAGAATGATGGATGTCATTTGGAATACATTTTCCAGGAGAAGCAATTGAAAGTTTGAAATGCTTAGGGCTCAAAGCTTAACTGAGATTTTCCGATTATTACTGGACAGTGACTATCAGTGTTAATGCCACATAACTCTTTATATACATTCTATATGTCTTAAGCCATGTGTTGACAGTCTTGGTTCATTTTCGAGAAGAAAGTGACATGCATCATTCTTGCAGTAACATATATCATGTCATATATATATATATATATATATATATATATATATATACTATATATTTGCTATATATACCGACTTATTCTTATTATGTTTTGTGATTCTAAAGTCAAGGAAATTAACTGAGTTGTTCTTTGTATTTCTGTGATAAACGTTAAATTATAACACAATTTGTTGATAGAATCAGTGATATCACTACTTTTAATACTGTCGTCGTATATGGTTAATGTATCGCCAACATACCGATTATACATTATTATACAGTATTATTGTCTTTTATGACTTGGTTGACTGATCCATCTTCAATATTCTGTAAAGTTATCTCAGCCAGTAATGCTGAAAGCGGGTTGCCTATTGCTACACCTTTGGTTTGTTTATAAAATCTGTTATTAAAGGAAAAGTAATTTTGTATAGTGACTATGTTAAGAAGTGTTATTACTTGATCTATTTATTCTCTTGCTCTTTGGTTATAGATTAAATTTTCTTTTATTATACCAATGGTTTCTAGTATGGGAATGTTTGTATAGAGGTTAGTTATATCCAGTGGTAACATTTTCGGATGTCTGTTTACTGTAATGTTTTGTAAATTACAACTTAATTGGTTCGTATTGCCTATTGCATATTTATATTTGAGATTTATGTTGGTTTTCAGATTATGATGTCATAATTTACTAATCTTATAACTTGGTGCATTCATGCAGTTTGCGACGGGTGGCATGGATAAATTTGCTTTGTTGGTTTTTGGTAGTGTTTTCAGTTTAGGAATACTGGGGTTCTTGAATTTTTTGAGATCAAGTTTTGAACTGATTTTAATGTTTCTTTTATTTGTTTTTGAAGCGTATCGGTAGGATCAGACTTTATTTCAGTAATATTATTTTGTTCTATAAATCCTATTGTTTCATTCAGATATATAATAATAATAATAATAATAATAATAATAATAATAATAATAATAATAATAATTATTATTATTATTATTACTATTATCTCTCCATTATGAGAGGTGCATTTCTTTTTTCTGCTTTGGTGTGGATTAAATTGTGTTGTTGTAACTTATGCTTTAATGTATTAATTTTTTCATTTGTTTTTCAGCTTCTTGAAAGTCATTTTTAGTTTTGGAGCTCGTTACATATTCATTACATACACATGAATGTACAAATTACAAATTTCCAATATGCATATTTATGAACATATTAAATTGAATTATGTAACCATATCCTACTATGTAAAAACAAATATCCATGGATAACGTTCAATCAAATGCGTATACTAATTGTATTGGCATATTAAGACTCGTTTGGAAAGGATACAAAAATTGTTTTTAAATGTATTGCGTACATGAGAGAATTTGGTTGTCGACTACTATTTGAATATGTAAAAATAGTTAAATATGCATATGTTACAGAAAATAAGTTCAGATTATATTAAAATTGAATCAACATATCACACTCTTTTTATTAAACTACGATGTGTCTACTGTATATGGATAAACATTTTTCAAGTATATTGATTGTGTTATATATTAGGAAGCAATTCACTAAATCACAGATTATGTACTTAAATGTATTACGTACCTCGGAGGATATGATGTGAGTTACTACTTTTTATGTAGGCAGTGTGCTCTATTATATACTAAATGCAAGATTTCAAATAAAATCCAGTGAATACATGAATAAATAATTAGGAAAAATTTGCTTCAACTATTATAGAACTTACTAGAGGTAATGTGCCTTAATGTTACTGTATTACATATGTGAATTGAAATTTAAACATGTGTGTACAGATAAGTTCTTATGGATGTTAAAATTTGCAACATGAATATGAATTATGTATTCAAATATATTGCGTAACTCAAACTATATGATTGTAAATTGTTATTTTTATATAGTGTGCTTTGTTATATATATTATGTTGAGTGTAAGATTTAATATATAGCAATAATAATAATAATAATAATAATAATAATAATAATAATGATGATGATGATTATGATCTTATTGAAACAAACATTAATTTTTATGTAAATAAAAAATGTGTTGAAAAGTTATATCTGTTATTTAAAGCTAAATTTCGATGAAGTACTTACGTAATTGTGTGTCTATGGTGGTGATGATAGTTCTTCGACTGTTAAACAGAAATGCGGAGTAGTTTGCCTTACAGGAATGTAATAATACGCATGGGGGCTGTTTTTAAGTGACGGTATGAATGTGGTATAGAGGACTATTTACGTGCATTCAATTTTCGTTAAGAATGTGTGTTTCATTGTGTAAAAATCTGTTAATATAAAATTCTTCAGCTATATTTATGGAATTGGGTTTCAAAGTTACTAATGTCATTCATATTTCCTAAATTATGTCCTGTTTCAATGAGATATTTGAATAACTAGATTTCTTATGGTTACATTTAAAATCAGTTGTGTGTTCCCTATGTCGTATTTTAAAATTTCTTTTAGTCTAACATATATTTAAATGGAATGCATTTAAAGCCATATATACAATTACTGTTTAATCTGTTAGTATTGTCCAATTGGGTACACATAATATCGTTTTTCTTATTCTTTTGGCTGATTAAAGTACTTCTGGGTTTTAATTTCGCTTTATTTTCTTTATCGCCTATTAATTTTTTGATGTTTGCTCCACTATAATAATTTTCTACTGCAATTTCTAAAATTGTCTTAATTTCTTCTATGTATTTGTTTTTAGTTAACGGAATATTTATCATTCTTTCAATCAGATCGTATAATATATATATATATATATATATATATATATATGTATGTATATATATATATATATATATGTATGTATGTATATATATATATATATATATATATATATATATAGATACACATACACGCATAATTTCGTATTTTGTTTTTTCTCATTCAGCAATTTATTGATAAATAATCGAAACAAATCTGTTTCCTGCCTTTTCATAATTAGTGTAAAATTCAAATAATAATGCACAAGTATTGTTTAAATGCAGCTGTGAATACAATTGCACACGGAGACATTAATGTAGATGTTAGGAAGTCGGAGGTTGTGGAAAAGTGCATGTTAATCACTTAAAAAAGATTTTGGTGTTCTGTGTTTGTTGTAGAAGTTTGCATTGTATTGGCCAAGACGCCTGATGAATGGATTTTCACTAGAATTTGCACTGTTGTAAACCTTGTTCACTTGTTGACGTATATTTCGTTCAGAAATGTCATGTCCAAATCAAAGTGTATTTGTACATTAACTGTGTACCAGTCTGAATTATGTATTATTCTGAGCACTTTATATATAGTATCATATCATGTCATATATATATATATAATATACTATATATTTGCTATATATACCGACTTATTCTTATTATGTTTTGTGATTCTAATGTCAAGAAAATTAATTGATTTTTTCTTTCTATTTCATGGCAAACATTAAATTATAACACAATTTGTTGAAAGAATCAGTGATATCACTGTTTTTAATACTGTCGTCGTATTCGATTAATGTATCGTTAACATACCGATTACAGATTATTATACAGTATTATTTTTTATTGGGTTATTTTACGACGCTGTATTAACATCTAGGTTATTTAGCGTGTGAATGAACTGAAGGTCATAATGCCGGTGAAATGAGTCCGGGGTCCAACACCGAAAGTTACCCAGCATTTTCTCATATTGGGTTGAGGGAAATCCCGGAAAAAACCTCAACCAGGTAACTTGCCCCAACCGGGATTCGAACCCGGGCCACCTGATTTCGCGGAGAGACACGCTGACCGTTACTCCACAGGTGTGGACTACAGTATTACAGTATTGTCATTTATGACTTGGTTGACTGATTCGTCTTCAATACTCTGTAAAGATATCTCGGCCAGTAATGCTGAAAGAGTGTTGCCCGTTGCTACACCTTTGGTTTGTTAATAAAATCTGTTATTAAATGCAAAGTAATTTTGTTATTTACTATGTTAAGAAGTGTTATTACTTGATCTTTTTCCTCTCTTGATCTTTGGTTATAGATTACATTTCCTTTAATTATACCAATGGTTTCTAGAATGGGAATGTTTGTATAGAGGTTAGTTATATACAGTGGTAACATTTTTGGATGTCTGTTTACTGTAATGTTTAGTAAATTACAACTTAATTGGTTCGTATTGCCTGTTGCATATTTATATTTGAGATTTATGTTGGTTTTCAGATAATGATGTAATAATTTGCTAATCTTATAACTTGGTGCATTCATGCAGTATGCGACGGGTGGCATGGATAAATTTGCTTTGTTGGCTTTTGGTAGTGTTTTTAGTTTAGGAATACTGGGGTTCTTGAATTTTTTGAGATCAAGTTTTGAACTGATTTTAATGTTTCTTTTATTTCGTTTTGAAGTGTATCGGTAGGATCAGACTTTATTTCAGTAATATTATTCTGTTCTATAAATTCTATTATTTCATTCAGATATATTATTATTATTATTATTATTATTATTATTATTATCTCTCCATTATGACAGCTGCGATACATTTGTCTGCTTAGGTGTGGATTAAATTGTGTTGTTGTAACATTCTTTAATGTATTAATTTTTTCATTTGTTTTTCAGCTTCTTGAAAGTCATTTTTAGTTTAGGGGTCCGTTACATATTCATTACATACACATTAATGTAAAAATTACAAATTTCCAGTAGTCTATGGATATTTATGCACACATTAAATTGAATTAAGTAACCATATCCTACTTTGTAAAAACAAATATCCATGGATAACGTTCAATCAAATGCGTATACTAATATTGAATTGACATATTAAGACTCGTTTGGAAAGTATACAAAAATTGTTTTTAAATGTATTACGTACAGGAGAGAATGTGGTTGTCGACTACTATTTGAATATGTAAAATTGTTAAATAGGCATATTTTACAAAAAAAAAAAAAAAAATTAAGCTAGGATTAAATTAAAATTGAATCAACATATCTCACTCTTTTTATTAAACTACGATGTGTCTATTGCATATAGATGAAAAATTATTATGTTATTATATATTACGAATCAATTAATTAAATCACAGATTATGTACTTAAATGTGTTACGTAACTCGAAGTATAAATTAATACAACGTAAATTGATAATTGCTTAATTTGCATTAAAGATAGTCATATGATTGAACAGCATTCTTGTTTAATTATTTAACTTGAAATTTTTATAAATGCACGAAAAGTCTCAAGTAATAAAATATAAGAAATCATAATTTCTCACTTGGTTTCTATAAAGATTAAGATAACCCATCTTTGCAAATAAGTTTTTATGAAAAATGTCCTCTGATGTTTCTTGAAAATTGATTCTTAAGATGTATTCTTCACTTTAACATTTTTAAAACGAATATCAAAATTATGCTACATCCATTTAAAAAAAATGTGCTTTTAGGAGTAAAATAACGAAGAGGTTTTGAATTTAGCTTAAAATGGCTGATAGATATTCAGTGTGGTTAAATACAGGGAGCTGGTACATTTTTCACCCGAATTTTTTTACTAATCTCGAATTTAAGCTGTTGCAGCAATGATATTTCTATATACAAATAAATTAAAAATAATTATCTAATGGGAAGAAATTCAAATTATGCAACCATCTCCTCTTAAAAGTAAGATTTACATGTATTGGAAATATATCGTTCCATAAGTGAGTTAAGGTGTTAAATATTTAGGCCAGTATAACTTATTCTGTGAGAATATCCATTCCGCTACGGAGAGCGACGGAGATGAGAGTCATTTCTCGAAAAAGGAAATTAAAAAAAAATATATATAATATTAAACACACAGTTGTTGAGTAGCTTGTAAACTTTTTTCGCAAACCACAGCGCACTTAAACTTTAACATTAGTGGGCCTACAAGTAAATTTTTTTTCAATAAAAATTATTTTATTTTTGTTTTGCGAAATTGAGAAGGGAAACTATCTGAATATGGCTCTTATGACGTTACATTGTAAAAACCAATAGAAAGCAGAGAGTAGTAGTAGTAGTAGTAGTAGTAGTAGTAGTAGTAGTAGTAGTAGTAGTAGTGGCAGTAGTAGTAGTAGTAGTGGCAGTAGTAGTGGCAGTAGTAGTGGTAGTAGTAGTGGCAGTAGTAGTACACTGAATAGTTTTATTGTGCAATTCGATATACTCTGAATTACATAAATTATTTTTTTTGTTTTATTTTATTTTTATATTAAAATTAATTAATTGTTTTTGTATATGCTGTTGATTAAATTTATGGTAGGTGGTAGTGGTAGTGGCAGTAGCAGTAGTAGTAGTGGCAGTAGCAGCAACAGTAGTAGTACTAGTGATAATAGTTGTAGTAGTAGTAGTAGTGGTAGTGGCAGTAGTGTTAGTGGTAGTGGCAGTAGCAGCAGCAGCTGTAGTAGTAGTAGTAGTAGTAGTAGTAGTAGTAGTAATAGTAGTTGTAGTAGTGGTAGTGGCAGTAGTAGTATGGTAGTAGTACTATGGTAGTGGTAGTGGCAGTAGCAGTAGTAGTAGTAGTAGCAGTAGCGGCAATAGTAGTAGTACCAGTGGTAGTAGTAGTAGTAGTAGTAGTAGTAGTTGTAGTAGTGGTAGTGGCAGTGGTAGTGGCAGTAGTGGTAGTGGTAGTAGTAGCAGCAGCAGTAGTAGTAGTAATTGTGGTAGTGGCAGTAGCAGTAGTAGTAGCAGTAGCAGCAACAGTAGTAGTAGTACTAGTGGTAGTAGTAGTAGTTGTATTAGTAATAGTGGTGGTAGTAGTAGTAGTAGTAGTTGTAGTAGTGGTAGTGGCAATAGTAGTAGTGGTAGTGGCAGTAGCATCAGCAGCAGTAGTGGTAGTAGTAGTGGTAGTGGCAGTAGTAGTAGTGGTAGTGGCAGTAGTAGGAATGGTAGTGGTAATTGTAGTGACAGTGGTAGTGGCAGTAGTAATAGTGGTAGTGGCAGTAGTAGTAGTGGTAGTGGCAGTAGTAGCAGCGGTAGTAATAGTAGTTGGGAGCAGTAGTAGTAGTAGTAGTTGGGAGCAGTAGTAGCAGTAGTAGTAGTAGTAATAGTAGTAGTAGTAGTAATAATAGTAGTAGTAGTAGTAGTAATAGTAGTAATAGTAGTAGTAGTAATAGTAGTAGTAGTAATAGTAGTAGTAGTAATAGTAGTAATAGTAGTAGTAGTAGTAGTAGTAGTAGTAGTAATAGTAGTAGTAGTAGTAGTAGTAGTAGTAGTAATAGTAGTAGTAGTAGTAGTCCTTTGTCTTCCCTCTATCCTATTCCTGATAACTATGCAATCCTTATCTACGAGTACATTACTCTTTTTATAAACACTCTTGGCTGCAATCTAACTAATCCTTCTCCACAACCCCTGCGGTGGCTGAGTGGTCAGACGCAGGCGGCCCGTCAGAAATCCATAGTGACACTTGTGGTGGACATGGTCGCGGTTGGGGTTTTTCTCGGGGTTCTCCTGTTTTTCCCCATATTATGCATTTACATCATTCCGTCACCATTTCTCCATTTTGTTATCATTCCGTAGCATTCCCCGAACGCCGGCAGGGGATGCACGGAGGGCCTGGCATAGGGACGACTGGGGTTGCCTGCTCGAAAGCTGGTACGCAGAGAACCTTAGCGTGGTCTTCCGGTGTGGGTTTGGGAATGCGCCACTAGAAGGTTAGCGCAATAGATCTCAATAGGTCGCAGTGCAGCCCATAGTGCCCCATTCCTTAAATTCCATTCTATTCCAAACCTTCCCTACTAGCATTGCTACCTTTCATTACTATTGTCCCTAATTTTCTGTTTATCTCCAAGCGTTTTTATCTCAGACTAATATTCACTAATTATCTATATTCCACTTTCTCATCTGCATTACAATACTACATTATTTGAACTTTTTCTCTGATCTTTCTCAGAATTTTACTCTTGCATTCATTCAAGATTATGTAATTATCGGAAATTCCATCGTGATAATTGAATCTTTTGTTAAACTAAATTTGAAAATCAGAGGTGCGGTCAGGCGTGGGTTCGATTACCGCTTGGGTTGATTATCGGTTTGCTATTTTTCAGAGGCTTATACTAAATATAACGGGAATGCCAAGTAATAAAATGACGAATCTCAGGCCACAACTCGCCAAGTATCATCTCGCTATCACCAATTAATTTCAAGTGAAGCAAATATTTCAAAACCTCAACAAAATGTGTCGTTTACTTTCTGTAACAGTTTAATAGTAAGAGCCCGCTAAAATTAATTATTATAAGGAATCATCTGTGTATCGACCCGCCAGCAGAATGCTTTATTGCCTAGTTAGCTTACCCCAGATTGGTACATATGACGAATAATAATTTTATCAAGAATTAATAGATCCTTACCTGAAATTAAAACACACAATGGCTACCCACTGTGAGACACTTCTCATGATTTCGTCAGTGACATTTCTTGTTATTCTTATGCGTCTACTAATTTTTGCGACGTTGAAAGGAGTTTCTTGCAGTCACTTCACTTCAGTTTCGGTTATTTTCGTATATAGTGCATTGTTCACTCCAAAGCTAGTGTGAATAGCTTACTTGTGGCCCGTCCGCGCTGTCGTTTTTGCACTAGACTTCCCTTAATGCATAAAATGCTAAACAGTTGACTATAGAGGACATCACGTCAAGAAAAAAGCGTTGAGCATATGGTGCTCTTCCATGAAATTATTAGTTGCCATAGAAACGTCTATCTGCCACATAGTTTCTACAATGTTCTAAGCAAGGCCCATGAAACAATTGTTTTTTTTTCTTAACGTGGAATTCTCTATATTTCAGAGGTTTAGGGAACGAATGCCGAAACAAATGCAAGCGTTTGACTCTAGTTTCCTAGTGGTTGCAATGCCAAGTACCAACTAGTAACAGGGTTATGAGCCCGCTCTGTTTACTTTTTTCCTGTTTTGTTACTAATTATGATAACAGTGGTGTTTCTGGTGCGTTTAGTAATGAGGAGTACGCCGACAAATTTCTGCTCTATGGTGAAACACGGCAAAATGCAACTGCAGCTCGTAGGCTTTACTGACAGTGCTTTAAAAGTGATGTTAATGAATAATAATAATAATAATAATAACAATAATAATAATAATAATAATAATAATAATAATCACACACTACAAATCTCTTTCAGTAAACTGTATTTAGCCACGGATCTAAACCAGCGACAATCGCCATCGCATTGATTTCATGAAGGCATTGCCCCTGTAAAGTAGAAAATCCTTCGTGGCTTCTATTTGATGACTTTTCTATATTTTTTAAAACGGCGCAGTTGGGCTACCTGGTGTAACACTGCCGGTATATCTTGACCGATAGCAACCGTTAGATTGGAAGTGGTTAGTACCTACTGCGCATGCGTTACACCTACATTTAAATTAGTTACAATACTTCAGTTGTATTATACATACATACATACATACAAACATACATACACAAAATCTTCTGCCCAAGGGCAGGTCTTTTACTGCAAACCCAGCAATCTTCAATCTTTCCTGTTTTCTGCCTTCCTCTCAGTTTCCGCATATAATCGACTTATCCTAATGTCATCTATTATTTCATATCTTCTTCTACCCCGAACTCGTCCCCCGTTCAACATTCCTTCCAATACATCCTTCAGTAGGCAGTTTCTTCTCAGCCAGTGACCCAACCAATTCCTTTTTCTCTTTCTGATCTGTTTCAGCATTATTCTTTCTTCAACTCTTTCCACACAGCTTCATTTCTTATTCTGTCTGTTCACTTCACAAGTTCAATTCTTCTACATATCCACATTTCAAATGCTTCTGTTAATTTCTTTTCATTTCTGCGTAAAGTCCATGTTGTTGCCCCATACAATGCCACATTCCACACAAAACACTTCACTAGTCTCTTCTTTAGTTCATTTTCCAGAAGTCCGCAGAAGATGCTCCTTTTTCTATTAAAAGCTTCCTTGGCCATTGCTATCCTCCTTTTGACTTCCTGGCTGCAGCTCATGGTTTTTTGTTTGGTTATTTAACGACGCCGCATCAACCACTAGGTTATTTAGCGTCGATGAGATTGGTGATAACGAGATGAGGCCGAGGATTCGCCATATGTTACCTGGCATTCACCTTATGGTTGGGGAAAACCTCGGAAAAAACCCAACTACGTAATCAGTCCAAGCGGAGATCGAACCCGCGCCCGGCCGCAACTTCAGACCGGCAGACAAGCGCCTTAACCGACAGAGCCACGCCGTTGGTGAAGCTCATGTTACTGCTTATAGTACACCCCAAGTATTTGAATCTGATCACTTGCTCTACTGTCTCATTTAGAATTAGCAAGTTTACCTTCTTTATTTTTCATCCTATGGCCATGGTTTTCGTCTTGTTTGCATTTATTTGCATCCCATACTGCTCACAGCTGTCATTTATCTCCTGTAGCATATCCCTCAGTATCGTCTCCTCTTATGCTAACAACGCCATATCATCAGGAAATTTTATGCACTTTATTCTTCTTCTTCCTACTTTCATCCCTCCCATGTTCTGAAAACAGTTCTTTACCAAATCCTCCAAGTAGATGCTGAACATGGTATATGATAAAGGGCATACTTGTCGTAATTCTCTCTCGACTTCACTTCCTTCTTTTGCTATTTAATTTTACAATATGATAGTAAACGGTTAGCAAATTAAAATAAAACTCGCCGATTTCAGTATAGGCTGCAGTTTCTTTGGTTACGACTGTATGATCCATAAAGGAAAGAGTATAATGCTTTCGTTTTCACATGAACGAGCAATGGTAATATGCACAGTTAACTTTAGATAATGGTCTACAATCCCGCTCTCTAAATTATTTCACCGAATAGTAGGACATCTGTCACGAAATTTTATACTCTTAATTTTGAGGAATGATTTAAAGAAATCTCATTACATATTATACAAATTTAACAATCTTGTATTCGAGAGCATTTGTTTTACTGAAGAAATATATGGACGTAACAACGGAAATGAAAATAGGAAACAAAATTGAAGTTGTACCCAACAGAGACATACACTTCACAATATATACCACGTTGAAATATGAAACAATTGATAACTTATTGACTTACACCATCGCAATGGAAACTTTAAAACTTTAATATTGCACCACCACGATGAAGGATAAAATTATAATTTCTAAAATAACGATAATTTTACCATTGTCTGCAATATTAAATAACCTTTTATGCTACAGCAATATAGAAATTTTAGTTACAAAAATATACTTCAGAATAGGGATTTGTTAAAATCTGTGTCATCTACTTATTGAAGAAAGTTAGAACATGTAACACTGAAGAATCTTTCTAAATTTTATGCTTGCAATCGAAAATTACAATTCTTCTGCTGTAACAGAAAACTCGAAAGAATTTATTAAATGTGTAGCAAAACCAAAGTTGGACTAAACTGCAATAATGTGCAACGAAAATGTGACTTTACATAGAGGTCAAGTGAACTCTGGGTGGAAGATAGTCGTAAAACAAGAAGAGACTCAGTCGCCTTACTCATATTGACAAATAGTGAGAACTGCGTGGAAAGACATTTTCATCGCCTCAATGCAAGATATTCTGAAAATGCTGATATTATTATTGTGCAGTACAACGACCTGGATCAGTAATAAGAACAACGGTGGTGTCAAAAGGGACAATAGAATGAATTAAGACAATTCCAAAGAACATTAAATAACACATAAAATATTATATTTGAAATGTAACAGTAATGATTAGTAAATTGTAAACCTGTAGGGCAGGCGGAAAAATCTGTAAGGTGATTTATTATATAAGTGTAACGATAACTGCCAGCATATTAAGGAATGAATATATTTTGGGAAATCTTCAGAATTCAGATGGTTGAAGACATATACAGAGAAAAGAATTGGCTGAAAAACTGCAGAAAATATGGAATTGAAAATATTTTGCGCAATAACTAAACAGAATATAATCGTCTTCTTCTAAATTAAGGGTGTAGATTACTTGGGCACAAATGACCCCTTGTGCACCCCAAAAACTAGAGATTAACCCACAAGACCGCAATGTGTTACCAGTTTTGCTGTGCTGCTGGTATTAATTTCTTCAGAAGAGGCAATGTTTGCTTCCCGAGATAACATTGCCTGATTGGCTTAGATCTGGGCAATCCAGCAAAATGTGAAATGATAATAACTAAAGAAACAAGAAATAAAAGTTACCTAAATTCATGTCAAAAATATTAACCATCGTACCGAAAATTACCTTAAACTTTAGCTATGGTGTATACATTTATATGCATGGTCCTACGACAGGGGGAAAAATTACAGACAAAAAATATGATATCAAGCATTTCTTCATATTTTTCTTTGCACTGACATGCAGTGATTGATTATATTTTACTGGAGTGTCTTAATAATGTGACTTTTATGAATTGAGACCAAAGAGATATGAAATGAAAACCTAAATACTGATTCAAGAAGAAAGAGTATGAACATAAATTGATGACAAAGAATGAATAATGGAATAGACTTGCCCAATGGTAGGGAGGTTGGGATGGGCAGGGCGGAACTCGACATGCAGCCACCTCCACGTGGTGAGTTCTGGGTTGTTTCATTTCAAAAGAATGAAACAAGCAAAGAGCTGCATCTATTCTGCGAATGATGGTATGAAAATTCATATAGTGGTGGAAAGTGTTCAATAATAGTAACTTCACACACTAAATACTTGAGATAAAGACGGCGAAGAACCGTTGACGCTGACAGGTCCACAGCCGTTGCAGTACTCCAACGTCGACTTAACACTGTGAATGAAGCTTTATGGTCCGTCACGAACATGCGGACATGATGGCAGTCATCCCGTGCTCTGGTCACATTACGTGGTCCAGTACCCGCTCGTCTCTGCGAACGACCCTCTTCTATCCACTGGTTCCACACTCGCATCATTGTCTTAGCAGCAAGCCCTGTACGAGCTGAAAAGTCACGGTATGGCAAACCTGCTTCCCGGAGGCCAACCATTCTGCCCCGAGCGAACTCACGTGCTGATATTGCGCCCTTCTACAACGACGAGGCAAACCTGCACTAGTTTTCACGTTTCCACTTCGTTTGGAAGCTCTGCACTGACTGAGCAAGGTATAACACTGACCTTGCTGGTGACACAAGAGACGTCACTGTTGGGCCTATGTCTACGCCATCTCTCTGGAAACGTAATCAATTGTTGGTGGTACACTGTTCTACACATCTCCCGAGTTTGGAGTCGTTCGGGCCATTATTTCTGGGCGTTCCACTTTTCAAAAACAGATATCACCAAATCAGGTAAAATCACAATGCCTTGTACTGAATTAACAAATGAATATGTAAATATATATATATATATATATATATATATATATATATATATATATATATATATATATATACATGATTGATCTAATTTAAAAATATATTTTGTCTCACAACACAAAATTCATTGATTTCACTACAACATTTTGATATTGTTTGATCACATAGAGCACCAGTTTTGCCGATACGCAGTTAATATGGCAACAGGATGGAGCACCACCTCATTTTGGTGTAGGAGTGGGGGACTTCTTGAACTAGCAATTCCACGAATGGATGTGCCGTCGTGACACAATAGAATGGACACCCAGATCATGCGACCTGACGTCATGTGCTTTTCGCCGTGGGGTAAGTTATTCTGAAAAAGGATGTATTTGCTCAGTAACCGTAGGATCTGCATCATTTGCGATAGATGATCGAATAGTCATTCGTGAAAATCGATGAAAATCGTAAGTTATGTTCTGCTTTCTGTAAATTAGTTATGAATTGTGCATTGAGAAACAGGGGCCTCCATTTTGAACAAAATCTGTAAAGGAATGTGTAGTCAAATGGAAATTGAATGCAATTGAATGCAGTAGTAGTAGTAGTAATAGTAGTAGTAGTAGTAGTAGTAGTAGTAGTAGTAGTAGTAGTTGTTTTATTTTGCGTAGCAGAGTTAAGGCCATAAAGCCTTCTCTTCCACTCAACCAGGTTTCAATAATATACATGAAATGCAAAATTATGCCGTAGATTATAAGACAACGGCGGCCGGATAGCTCAGTTGGTAGAGCAGCTGGCTATGGACTGGATGGTTCGGTGTTCGATCCCAAGTGGTGACAGGATTTTTTCTCGTTGCCAAATTTTCAGAACGGTCCCGACGTTCACTCAGGCTCCTATAAAATTAAGTACCGGGTCTTTCCCGGGGGAAAAAGGCGGTCAGAGAGTGGTGCCGACCACACCAACTCATTCTAGTGGCGAGGTCATGGAAAGCATGGGGCTCTACCTCCATGCCCCCCAAGTGCCTTCACGGCATGTTACGGGGATACCTTTACCTTTACCTTTTATAAAACAACACAAAAGAAGATATCTTAGAAATTACATAAAATATAGTAGAGAATTACAAATAGTCAAGATTAGTTACATAATATAAGGACAATACAAAATAAAGTAAAAAATTACATATAATCAAAATCAGTACCATAACATAAGGGGAATATGTATATACACAATTTATAAGACATAAATTGCTCGAGATAAATTCGACGATTAATTCACTTGAATAATATACAGTTAATATACTAATAGGAAAATACATGTGGGTTACAAGACATAATATATTGAATAACAAAATCGTACTATATGGCATACAGATACAAATGATTAAGTAATCTATCAAGATAATAACAGAAAAAAAAGAAGAGAGAGGAGAAAAAAACATGGTCATTTACGACTATTTAGAAACTTCCGCAAGAGTCTAGTTCTGTTCAATAAAAACATTTCTAAGTAAAGTGTACTTAAAAGATTTTAGACTCCGACTGCTCCTGATTTCCTGTGACAAGGAATTCCAGGAACGGGCTGTGTGTATTGTGAAGGAAGCAGAGTACAGAGATGTTTGATGATATGAGGTTATATTGTGAATGTGTATCACGGTTGTGGTGGGATGCCAAAAGTGTGAAGCGAGGAACTAGGTAAATAGTTGTGGAATTATTTAAAATATGATACAGCAAACCGAGTGAATGAACTGAAAGTCTCTCTCGTAAACAAAGCCAAGATGATTGTAAGAAATACTCGGAGACATGATCATAGCGACGGCTGTTAAAAATGAGACGGACGCAAGCATTATGAATTGGGCTGGGATCGAACCCGCAACCTCTACCGACTGTATGGATGGTGATGATATGTCAAGTAATGATAGCGAAATGAGTCCGAGGTGCTATTATGCTGCAAGTGGTTGAGGGAAAACCCCGAAAAAACAGGAAACACTCAACCAGGTAATTTGTCTCAATTAGGATTTGAACCCGGGACTGTTCGTTTCACGGTCTGACGTGCTAGCCGTTACTCCATAGTGATGGACTATAAAAATACCTTGGAACAAATTTTAAATGCAATAAAAGCCACCATGTTAAAAATAACGTTTAATTAGTTAGGATTTTAATAACACACAGAATACTTCAATTATAACTGTAGATATCAGGCAACGTGGTCCAACAACATGTAACATCGCCTGTCTCCGAATTGTAGCGAAGATACCCGAATGGACTTTGTTTCAGGAGAGCGGCCACTTTTTCTTTTGACAGCTGTACATTGAAAAAACGCACAGGTGCGTGTGTGCACAAACACACACACAATAAGTAAACCAACAATAAGTATTTCGGCATAACTTTAATCTTCAATTATTCTGGAAGACTAACTTTCTTGGAGTCATGTTGGATAAGTATCTTACTTGTCTTTTTACACTGATGACCTTTATAATGCTTTAGACTCAATAAGGGGGGCAAAGACTAATTGGGATTTCCCGGTCTCTGATCGGGTCAAAAACCCTGATGGAACTGATATTTAACTCCTGCGGTGAATTTCGGTGAAGTCCGGTGGGCCTAATTAGTCAAATCCACTCTCCTCACCTCCACGCTGGGGCCCCCTGGGATCTTTTAAGATGCGAAAGAGAGAGTGGTGTGCGGAAAGCAGTGGGAAGCTACCGCATTTATATATCCCAAACATCTTGCCAATTTAATCATGTTGAATTCGTCCCTAGTAAAAAATTCCGGACGTAAACTATCCCCCCAATCGGATGTCCGGGTGGGGGATACTGGGGAAGAGTTCTTCATGATGCAAGCGAACGAGGACAAGAAAAGAAGACCGATGACAACGGGATCGATGAAAGTGGAGACGACAAATCTACCAGGTAAGTTGGAAAACTTGAAGGAAGCAATGAGTCTCGGAAGTTGATGAAATATTGTATTTTTCTTAGACAACACAGACATTGCAGGATACAATATAAACTCGTTTCACTTCAACACGAACCAATATAGCCTACTTTTATTTTGCGTTTATTTGCATTTTTTAGTATTTCATTGTTTACTGGTCACTTTTTAGGAAATGTTCTACTTTTTGTTGGACTATTGCTCTTTTCCTCGTTTGAACGGACTTTTTTACGGTGTAATCATAGTCTACATTCCAGAACCTATTGCAGATTGCGACATGCAGAAATTTGCAACAGTCTTAACTCCTGATCACGTGTGAAACGTGACTGCCCCCATTTAAAGCAGCAGAACAAATACTGCAGCCACAGTCCTCGCAGTCAGCATATATATCTTACAAGTGAAGTGAAGGAGTATTGATAGAGAAAGTGCTGCTTCTATTGCAGTTTCTCAAGGCTTGCTGCCTGATCCTCATTAAGGGGTGCCCATGAAAGCTTTTCAATTTTGGCAACAACAATAAAACGGCTAGAGAAAAGAGATTAGAGCATTCGTTCAGCTGTCAAAAGTATTAAAAGAACATTTGCAACAGTGAGTAGGAAAAAATTTGACGAGAAGTTAAAGAGAAAATTATATATATATATATATATATATATATATATCTATATATATATATATATATATATATATATATATATATTGGGAAACAGCATTGGGTACCAGTCAATGTCCACATTCGAGAAAGTTCTGCAAGGTGAAAATACTGATTTCAGTTTTTTTTATGAAGATTTTTCAGCAGCAGATGTTGGTCACTTCAAGTATGTGTCCAATGTCTCCATGACGTGAGTTGAAGTAAAGAAATGTTTTTCAATGTACAGGAATGTCTTTCAAGAGAACCGGCAATCCTTCAAACCTGAAATTCTACGAATTATTATTATTATTATTATTATTATTATTATTATTATTATTATTATTATTATTAAGGGCAGTTTGTGTCATTTTCCTATGATTTATGTGTCATCAACTTCCGAGTCATAATTATAAATAATTATAGAAAATATACCCTCCACCACAATGCACTGATTTCTAAGTGAGTTAAATAAACATTTATGATTTATGCAGACTTTGCTATTTGCTAAGGAATGGTTTTTAAATGTCCTATAAGACCATACTAATGCGAACAAGGTAAAATGTTTGAGGAAAACTAACTTCAAAGTATACAATTTAGTTACATTGAGTTTGCATTGCTTGACAGGTTCGGTTGAGACCAGGAGCCTGGTAGACTTACGGACTGCTATGGAGAGGGAGAATACCATCTACAGACGCACCATCATAGATGTAGACGATGCAGGTAATATTCAGAATAATGACGAAGAATTACGCTCTGGTCACAGTGACTATAATAAGTCAACTATATCCATCATAATCATAATCGTCATCGTCATTATCAACCAGAAGATGGACCAATAAACCCGTTCCGATCACACAGGTTCATATCCACGCACCTTGCCATCTCCTCCTAGGACGACACACATCACGATATCCAAATGGTTGCAAGTTTTTTACTATCTTCGTCAGCCTTTTGTCTTCAAGGATGTAATCATGCCAATTTCCTATTTTCCAGCTACACTCAGAAATCTCATTTCTGCAGACTCTATATGTCTCTTATCAGATCTTCTCAGTGTCCAATTTTGTTACTACTCGTATTACTATTCATATGGGTTATTATTGCAACCACTTAATTTGTTGCTGCTCAAATCTCTGAACGTACTTCTGCCACCTATTAGCAGGGTCCATTCTTGTTGAGGAATAAAACTGTCTAATCGTTACGGTAAACCTGGAAATATCCTTATTTTAAGGAACATCTATTTCGGGGGTATTCTTGCACATTTCCTTCTCTGTCTCTAGAAACATGTACTAGATATAAATCGTTTACTTCAAAGTGTTTGAACACAATTGAATGCTTTGTTGGCGTGAAGACATTTCGTGGTATACAAAATCTTCTAGCCACATAACTTATCTTTTTCAGTTGGAAATTTAAGAACTGTAATATAGCACTGTCATTTACAGCACTCTGATAATTGCTTGAACACACAGGCATACAACATTTGGAAGCCATCTGTAAATAAAATAATATGGATAAATTAATTTCATTTTTAAATAAAAGTCTAAACTTCCTTTATTTCATTTCAATTAGTTTATTTTTCTTTGAAGTTATACCTATATTACAAGCAATTGTTATTACGTGCTTCAATGTTTATTTCTTTTTTCACTTTTACTTTCATGATTATAATAGCTTGGTGACGTACATGTTGTCTTGTTACTGTCCGTCCGAGTAGTTATGTCACACGGTTCTCAAAACGGGGGAAATCACGTGACAGGTATTTATTTAACGGGGTCCTTTCCTTTAAATTATTTTAAACAGCTGTATAATACTACCTAAACTTCCAATTCTATACAGCAAATAATTGCAGAGAAGAGCCTAACAGCTCAGCCACTAGCCCTTACAGAGAGGACAGGAGAAACGGGATGCGATATAACCATTGGGCTGGACAGTACATATATTTTATCCTCTTCATATTTAGCAATCAGTGTATTACGAAGATTTCAACCAAGAATTACATTGCCTTTCAGCAACAAGTGACAAGCCGGCAAAGCCGATGATGGTGTACGCTGCCACCCAGACCTCGAGCAGCGACCACTTGGAAGGAATCGAGCAGGAGGAGATCGACAGGCACGAGAAGATGATGAGGAAGGAGGGCCTGATGAAGCTGTGGGAGCTGGAGGTGCATCTGTATCACTTCCAATACGAAAAATATGAAGGTACAGTACCTGTTTACATCCTTTCACAAGCAGAATCCGTGGATACGCAGAGTAGCGTAATCAGCTAGTTGGCCGCCATTGTGATTCCATTTCAACACGCTTGAGATAGAAACATTTAAAGTAAGACTCAATTTGGACCAGTGTCCGTGGCCATTAAAATTAAAAATATATGATCCTGATTTAAGCTACATTTATTCCCTCTACAACTGTATACGGCAAATAGCGTGCGCTGGAATAAAAAAGGCTGATTTGTCGGAATTTCCGGCGCAAAGGATTGCGGTACTCTGGATGTACACGGACTCCGTGCACAAGTTCAGGAGACTTGAATTCTTATTGGTAGCGAATAGGGCATTTATACAGTGGTGTCATTCAGCCAGCTCACACCAATCGCCCGATTCACTTGTTTGAAGTTAAAACAAATTAGGTTCTCGACAGAAATGAAGAACATTAATATGTTTAATATTTTAACACGGAATTCTGTAACTTTGTAACATGACAGTAAACATAATCATATCAAATTATTAAATGGTTCATTCCTACACAAGGGTACAGGTAGTCAGAACAGGAATGCAATATCGATGGTTTTGTTTAAAAGGGAATCAAGTCAAAATTTAAAGTTTTGAGAAAACTGCATTTTGAAGCTTTAAGTTGCCGTGTAAAAATCAAAGGATCGTTGAATTTAATCCAAATGCAAATCATGTTTTATATATACTGTAAGTTTCAAATTAGAGTGTGTTAATTGAATTTTTCACAGAAACATGAAGCTTTAAAATTCAGTTTTCCAAAACTTTAAATTCAGAGTTGTTTCCCTTTTGAACTGCCCGTCGATATTATGCTTGCAGGCTTGAAACCGATCTGCAATTATTTTGGCGAGGCCATTTCGTACAAATCCACACCACAGGAGCAACAGTGAGTGGTTTGTAAAGCTAAGAGGTGAGCTGTCTGAAGTGCATTGGCCCCTGTGGCTTATGTTTCCACCTTGACTGTCTAAGCTCAAAATTTCATGCTACGCCACTGATGAATACAAATTTTCAGGATGGAGACATCATCAGTTGCAGATAAACAGAAATTAAAAAAATAGTTTCATTGATTTTTGAAGATGATCTAATTTTAATAGCACCTACAGAAAATATTTTACAATACTCAGTACATAATTTAAATATTATTGCAAGAAATATAACATGGAAATATATACAGAAATAAAACAAAGTTACGGCCTTCTGGCGAAAATACCCTGACACTAGTAAAATATGTTTAGAAGGCAAAATTTTAGAAAGAGTTAATGATTCTAAATATCTTGGCTACAAATTAATATTTTTGATAATGATTTGGATATAATGAGCAAAATTGTAAAATTCTCCAAAACTGTGGGAATAATCAACAAGGTAAGGGTACGTGCAAGACGGAGCCTGGTTGGTAGTTGGTAGCCTGACCGGTTACCTAATCGCAAGGAATGCCCGAACGTTAAGAAATGGAGACGTGCAAGACGAGGCCTGGTCGGTAGCCTGTTAGCTCGTTGGTAGCTCGTAGAATGAAACACCTCATTTTTCCAGCTACCAGCCACTTAATTGTCTTTAATGAGCATGCGTCCGTACTAGAACTTCCTCACGTGCTAAACGCCTACTGCTCGTCATTTCGACGCGTATAATGGATTGGGAAAGATAATTTCAAATAATAATAATAATAATAATAATAATAATAATAATAATAATAATAATATTAATAAAAATAATGTTTATTGCCAGAAAAATACAACAGTCTACAAAGAAATTGTAAATTTACAACATTGTAACATTCCTCTAAAAAGAGTGTTCTCGTGCTCAGTGTAGGATTCGATACATAATGAATGTAGACGCATAAATTACAACATAACAGCATCTAAAAATTAATCATTACTCATAACAAATTGCTTACATGCATTTTTAAATTTCAAAGTGTTGGAGATAAATAAATTTGAGTATTTACTTATGCCTATTAATTTGTTACAAATTCTAGGGCAGATATTAGTACTTTGGTTGAAAGCAGTGCTCGTTAAACACTTGGGTTCCAACAAACGTACTGTATTCATGCTTTTGGTTTCGTTTGTGAATATATGATCTGAAACGTGCGATTTTCATATACAAAATTTAATAGTGCATTGATATACGTAAATTTTATGTATTTTCAAGACTTTAAATTCTAAAAACAATTTTTCGATAGGATAATCAATGTTTACAAATTTTGAAACAGGCTCAACCCGACCACCAAAGCCCACATCTTATTGTGAAATTGTGAGATGAAGTAGGAGTTGAAATAGTTACTAATAGGCCCTAAAGGTAAAGGTAGCTCCTCCACATGCCATAAAGGCACTTCGGGGGCATGGAGATAGAACCCCATGCTTTCTTGATCTTGGCACTAGAATGAGGTGGTGTGAGATGGATACGAATAATAAGTAACTTCGTAAATGAATAATTGACATTTTAAAGAAAGTGACGATTTTAGAAACAATATAATTACCAGTACTGACATTTTGGCAATTAAGACATATTATTTAATAATAATAATAATAATAATAATAATAATAATAATAATAATAATAATAATGATTTATTTAACCTGGCAGAGTTAAGCCCATATGGCCTTCTCTAACACTCAACCACTAACTTTATCAATGCCATCTGTGTATCTGATTGAACTATATCGTCGGCTTAGAGTGTAAACCTGTTAAATCCATTTTTTTGTCTAAAATTAGATTTTATTACCATTTGAAAGGGGACGAGACGACGAATCGCGTTGCAAAACTAGCTATGCACAATTCAACTCGTAAGCGTACACATACGTGTGATGAGTAAAACAGCCAAATCCACTTCGTTCAAAGCTTGCTGCTAACTCCATAGCGACTGTCCGTGTGGATAGTGTGTTCGACCATTTCTCGTATCCTCGTGTAGTCAAACAAGTTTTGGGTGTTTATTGCTGTTATTCAAGCTTTAGATTACTGAAATATTGCAGAGGTGTGTATTATAATTAGACAGTGGATGCGGGATGACTTAAGGAAAAGTGAAGTTGTTTCGTATCGGAGTATATGGCACGTGCCGCGTCGTCCGTGTTTTGTGTACCTGGTGAGTGCAGCAGCGTTCATAACGAAGGAACCCCGGTCCACATTGCAACGCAATGTGTGGAGTTGTGTTATCTTCCTCAAGTATTTAGTACGAGTTGAATAGTGTAGTGCTGATCCATTCATAATGTAAAAGTCAAAACGTTAAATTCGCTTAGAGATACGAAATGCAATTAAGAAGTATGAGAGTGACATTTTATGTATTAACTAAGACAATATCGTGTGTAATGTATGTAAAATTGAAATAAAAACCAGAACAACTCAGGCTATAGAGAAACATTGCAACAGTACATCGCACAGGAAATGCGTGAAATGAAATCTGAGGAACCATCGTCGTCGTCGTCGTCGTCGTCGTCGTCGTCGTCGTCATCATCATCATCATCATCATCATCATTTAGTTGTGCGGGTCTGAACGACACGTGCAACATGATGCTCAGTGTAAATATTCCTCTAAAGAAAATCAGTGATCCCCATTTTGGAGTTTGTCTTGAGAAATTCTCTCGATACAAAAACTGTTTAAGCGATAGGCGAAGACGATTCAGCTTCGACAACTTACGAGAATATATCGTCGTTTACTGCAACGCTGGTAATTGCATCAATGATGACGAAGACTTGAACCTGCAAGGTATGTACCACAGTACGTTATTTTTATTTTCCTTCTGACTGTAAGGAGATACAGTAGCATGTTGACGTAATCTGTTTACGTTTAAAACCTGTTGAGCCAATGGTCTGAATGAAAAAAATGTAACATACAGTAAATGTGCACCTACATTCAACGGTAAGTCATCCCGGAGCCACTGTTTAATTATAATTGTTCAATTACTCTTTAGTGTCAAAGTAATTAGAAATTCAGTTAGTTTTCGATTTCAAATTTTTAATTTTCTATGTACTGAGATTAATAGTTTCTTTCGGTGCATTTCAGTAGGCCTACTTAACAAGTATTTTGCATGACGTTTGCTGCTACATACTGCATTATTAATTTTATTAGTTTATTTGATTTACGTTTTCTGAGATTCGAAAATGTGATTTCTATTGTTCTAGATATCTTCAAACACTTGTAACCATCGTTAGGCCTATAGAACAAAGTTCCTTTAGGTTGAACATACCTAAATGGAAGTAGATTGCATCCATTCCACATTGAACGGGCTCCTGTTTTTAGTTGGTTATTTAAAGACGCTGTATCAACTACTAGGTTATTTAACGTTGATGAGATTGGTGATAGCGAAATGGTATTGGCGAGATGAGGCCGAGGATTCGCCATAGATTACCTGCCATTCGCCTTACGGTTGGGGAAAACCTCTGAAAAAACCGAAACCAGGTAATCAACCCAAGAGGGTTTCGAATCCACGCACGAGTGCAACTTCAGACCGGCACGCAAGCGCCTTAACCGACTGAGGCACTAATATTCTTCATTACAGTCGTTCAAAACATGCATAAAAAGATTTTGTATGACTTGCAAATGCACAGTAAAAATATGTAGATGCATACGAATCCTCACCCTATTAATTTGACATTTATTGAATGCCTGTGAGTGCAATGACACATGGTTAACGACCATGGTTTTCTTCTTGCAGAGTTCGCTGAAGACATCAAGGACAGGCCAGATCTCTTGAGGGCAATGATGTGGTGCCGCATGCCAGATGCCATATCAGATTCCTCGTCAGATGCCATGCCAGTTCCCATGGAGCACCCGTCATCATCATCATCATATTCATATTCATCATCATATTCATCTTCATATTCATCATCATATTCATCATCACCATCACCACAACCACCACCACCGCCACCATCACCATCATCACCAACACCATCATCACCATCAACACCACCACCACCACCATCACCATCATCACCACCACCATCACCATCACCCTCAACATCATCATCATCATCACCACAACCACCATCAACATCATCATCATCATCACGATCATTTTCACCATCATTATCGTCATCATCATTATCAGAAGAAGAAGAAAAAGAAAAAGAAGAAGAAGAAGATGGAGAAGTAGAAGATGAGGTGAGAGTGTCCTGCTGGTCCGGTTTAAGGCGCTTATTTTGTCGTCTTTTTAGGCGTAATCGCGTATGTAGGCCCACTTGTATATTTTTGCGTCTAAGAGCCATTTTCAGATAGATCATCCTCGGCGTGTTCTTATGTTTCCTTCCCCACCTGTTCATAGTTAAGAAATTCTAGTACCTTAATAGTAAATTATGAGCACTACATAATGTTACCAACCATTTTGTTTGGCGGCCTCTTCCTTTGTGTGCTAAAATTATGTCTGCATCACACGCTCCGTCCCTTGGTTGCACTCAATGTGGCGGTAATTAAGCACGTGTGGTCGCATTTCCCATTTACTTCTTTCGTTTACCGATAGGCACATCATGTTTAGAAATATTTGGAGCTGTATATTATGAATTATTCATATTTTTATAGCCAAGTAACAGGAAAGAGGTGTACTTTCTTCTTGGTTCCTATTTTTTTTACACTTCCCTCCCAACAAATCTCTTTGGTACTTTGTCTGAAATTACATTAAGAACTCCGCCCTAGCTTGCCTTTTAAATAGGGAAATATGATAAAAAAAAATTGAAATATTTTTTATAAACTCAATGTTTGACGGTAAAATCATGACCACTTAACCAAACCGAACAATCGAGGGCTCAGAATAACAAGGTTCTATCTACTGTGTTGTAAATTTTACAGGACAGCATTTTGTAAGTTTGTCTAGAAATAAAATGGAAATTATTTTTAATGACTACTCTGGTTTGTAGCTTCGTAAATGAGTTATTTATCATTTCGTGAACCTAAAATGTTCGGAATAATATTATTTTATGTTGTACTGAGTTGAAATAAAATTGTTGTTCTCAAATAGAACCTTGTGTATCCAAATTGATGTGTTTGCAGATTGAATCTTATTTTCATTAATGTATTAAACAAAAGGAATCGGTTATTTTTTTAAAGATATAGTAAAATTCCGCATTTAGATCTTTCAACTTGAATTTTTACTTCATTTTTTTTTCAATTCCAATAAGTGAATTAATAAATTCAAAGAGAATGCTGTTCAATCATATGACTCAACTTAAATGCATGTTTATGTACAAATTAAATTGAATTAAGTAATCAT
>NC_091130.1:116432913-116475413 GCF_040183065.1 Periplaneta americana
CTTCATCTCTAAACGAACTGTAATAGTAGTAGTAGTAGCAGTAGTAGTAGTAGTAGTAGTAGTAGTTGTGGTAGTAGTAATAGCAGTAGTAGTACAGCGCGTCTAGAGATAGAGTGGACATGCCAGCTGTTTACATGTAGATCTGACAGTAGGTGCGGCAACTCTGGCCCAATGCAAAGCCATCGCCGTCCACTTCATCTCTAAACGCACTGTAGTAGTAGTAGTAGTAGTAGTAGTAATAGTAGTAGTTGTAGTAGTAGTAGAAGTAGTAGTAGTAGTAATAGTAGTAGTAGTAGTACAGCGCATCTAGAGATAGAGTGGACATGCCAGCTGTTTTTCATGTAGATCTGACAGTAGGTGCGGCAACTTTCGCCCAGTGGAAGGCCACCGCCGTCCACTTCGTCTCTAAACGCACTATAGTAGTAGTAGTAGTAGTAGTAGTAGTAGTAGTAGTAGTAGTAGTAGTAGTAGTAGTAGTAGTAGGAGTAATAGTAGTAGCAGTGGTAGTCATCCTTTTTCTTCCCTCTATTCTATTCCTGATAACAATTCAATATTTATCTACGAGTACTTTACTCATATTTAGAAACACTCTAACTAATCCTTCTCTACAACCCACAGTGGTCAGACCTACAGCCTGTCACGTAGGCAGCCCGGGTTCGAGTCCCGTTAAGGTCTGGGATTTTTCATTTGAAAAATCGATAGTAACACTTGTGGCGGACATGGTTAGAGTTGGGGTTTTTACTCGGGGTTCTCCCGTTTTTCCCCATATTAGGCATTCACATCATTCCGTCACCATTTCTCCATTTTGTTATCATTCCGTAGCATTCCTCGAACGCCGGCTGGCGAAACATGGAGGGGCTGGCCTAGGGATGAGAGGGGATGCCTGCTCGAAACCTGGGCACACAGAGAAACTTAGTGTGGTCAGTTCGTGTGGATTTGGGAATACGCCAGTAGAGGGTTAGCGCAATAGATCACAATAGGTCACAGTGCTGGGCCATAGTGTCCCCTCTGTTTACTCCACTCCATTCCAATCCCTCTCTGCTTCGTACTATTGTCCCTAATTTTCTGTTTATCTTCAAGCATTTTTATCTCTAATATTCAGTAATTATCTATATTAAACTTTTTTCATCTACATTACAATATTACAGTATTTGCCCTTCTTTTCACTGACCTTTTCTCAGGATTTTACTCTTGCGTTCTTTCAATGTTCCAATATTCGAATGTTTGTAATACTTCCTTACTATCATATTTCAATTCACTTTTCACTTTTTCTCTTTTATTGTTATGGCTTTTATGGTTCATTCTCCCTACTTGCACTCAATTTCACTTTTTCTCTATTGCATGAGGCCGAGGATTCGGTATAGATTACCTAGCATTGATCTTACGGTTGAGGAAAACCTCGGAAAAAGCCCAACCAGGTAATCACCCCAAGCGGGGATCGAACCCGCTCCCGAGCGCAGCTTCAGACCGGCAGGCAATCCCGTTAATCGACTGAGCCACACCGGTGGCAAAGCTCTTATTATAGCTTATAGTACACCCCAAGTATTTGAAGCTGTTCACTTGCTCTACTGTCTCATTTAGAATTAGCAAGTTTATCTTTTTCATTTTTCTTCCTATGACCTTGGTCTTCGTCTTGTTTGCATTTATTTGCATGCCATACTGCTCACAGCTGTCATTTAGCTCCTGTAGTATATCCCTTAATATCGTCTCCTCTTCTGCTAAGAACGTCAGTCATCAACAAATCTTATGCACTTCATTCTTCTTCCTCCTACTTTTACCCCTCCCATGTCCTGAAAACAGTTATTTAGCAAATCCTCCAAGTAAATATTGAACATGGTATAGAGGATATCACATTAAGAAAAAAGCATCGATCTTTTGGGCGTTGCTTAGTACACTGTTGCCGCAATGTGAAAGAGTGAGGTATAGTATCTCTGTCTCACTCTCTTCCTAACACGTACAGTTTATCGCACAAAATAGGCATGTCGAGTCCAAATGATTGAAAAAACCTATTAATGCCGTAATTATTTATAAAAAATACATAGACTATATTTTATATACATTACAATTAAACTTTGCACATTTTAGCCATTAACCAACTATTATACGCACGGGGGCTGTTTTTAAGTGACGGTATGAATATGGTATAGAGAATTATTTACATGCATTGAGTTTTCGTTAAGAATGTATGTTTCATTCTGTAAAAATCTGTTAATATAAAATTCTTAACTATATTTATGGAATTGGGTTTCAAAATTACAAGTGTCATTTATATTTCCTAAATTATGTCCTGTTTCAATGATATATTTGCATAACTAGATTTCTTATGGTTACTTTTAAAATCAGTTATGTGTTCCCTATATCGTATTTTAAAATTTATTTTGGTCTAACATACATTTAAATGAAATGCATTTAAAGCCATTTATAAGATTACTATTTAATCTGTTAGTATTTTCCAATTGTATACTTATAATATCGTTTAATTTATTAGTTTTGTGTGCTTTGTATATATCTTCTTTTTTGAAAAAAAAAATGCAGTTTATTAGAAATATATTAATTTTAAGGTGATGGAACCATTAACTTTTATTTTCTTATTCTTTTGGCAGATTAAAGTACTTCTGAGTTTTAATTTCTCTTTATTTCCTTTATCGCGTATTAATGTTGTTATGTTTGCGCTACTATATCCATTTTCGACTCCAATTTTTCAAATTTTCTTAGTTTCTTCTTTGTATTTGATTTTACTTAACGGAATCTTTATCATTCTGTCAATTAGATCGTGGAATTTATTGTATATATCATATTATATATATCATACCATATATATTATTTCATATTTTGTGTTTTCACATTCAGCAATTTATTGATATATTATGAAAACAAATCCGTTTCCTGCCTTTTCATAATTAATGTAAATTTCAAATAATAATGCACAAGTCGGAGGTTCTGGAAAGAGCATGTTATTCACTTAAAAATGATTTTGGTGTTCTGTGCTTGTTGTAGAAGTTTGCATTGTATTGGCCAAGACGCTTGATGAATGGATTTTCACTAGAATTTGCACTATTATAAAACTTGTTCACTTGTTGACGTAGTATGTCGTTCAGAAATGCCACGTCCAAATCAAAGTGTATTTGTACATTAGTTGTGTACCAATCTGAATCATGTATTCTTGGGAATACTTTATATATGAAGAGTCCACTGCAAGAATGATGGATGTCATTTGGAATACATTTTCCAGGAGAAGAAATTGAAAGTTTGAAATGCTTAGGGCTCAAAGCTTAACTGAGATTTTCCGATTATTACTGGACAGTGACTATCAGTGTTAATGCCACATAACTCTTTATGTACATTCTATATGTCTTAAGCCATGTGTTGACAGTCTTGGTTCATTTTCGAGAAGAAAGTGACATGTATCATTCTTGCAGTAACATATATCATGTCATATATATATATATCATATATACTATATATTTGCTATATATACCGACTTATTCTTATTATGTTTTGTGATTCTAATGTCAAGAAAATTAACTGAGTTGTTCTTTGTATTTCTGTGATAAACGTTAAATTATAACACAATTTGTTGATAGAATCAGTGATATCACTGTTTTTAATATTGTCGTCGTATATGGTTAATGTATCGCCAACATACCGATTATACATTATTATACAGTATTATTGTATTTTATGACTTGGTTGACTGATCCATCTTCAATATTCTGTAAAGTTATCTCAGCCAGTAATGCTGAAAGCGGGTTGCCTATTGCTACACCTTTGGTTTGTATATAAAATCTGTTATTAAATGAAAAGTAATTTTGTATAGTGACTATGTTAAGAAGTGTTATTACTTGATCTATTTATTCTCTTGCTCTTTGGTTATAGATTAAATTTTCTTTTATTATACCAATGGTTTCTAGTATGGGAATGTTTGTAGAGAGGTTAGTTATATCCAGTGGTAACATTTTCTGATGTCTGTTTACTGTAATGTTTTGTAAATTACAACTTAATTGGTTCGTATTGCCTATTGCATATTTATATTTGAGATTTGTGTTGGTTTTCAGATTATGATGAAATAATTTACTAATCTTATAACTTGGTGCATTCATGCAGTTTGCGACGGGTGGCATGGATAAATTTGCTTTGTTGGTTTTTGGTAGTGTTTTCAGTTTAGGAATACTGGGGTTCTTGAATTTTTTGAGATCAAGTTTTGAACTGATTTTAATGTTTCTTTGATTTGTTTTTGAAGTGTATCGGTAGGATCAGACTTTATTTCAGTAATATTATTTTGTTCTATAAATTCTATTGTTTCATTCAGATATATAATAATAATAATAATAATAATAATAATAATAATAATATTAATAATTATTATTATTATTACTATTATCTCTCAATTATGAGGGGTGCATTTCTTTTTTCTGCTTTGGTGTGGATTAAATTGTGTTGTTGTAACTTATTCTTTAATGTATTAATTTTTTCATTTGTTTTTCAGCTTCTTGAAAGTCATTTTTAGTTTTGGGGTTCGTTACATATTCATTACATACACATGAATGTACAAATTACAAATTTCCAATATGCATATTTATGTACATATTAAATTGAATTAAGTAACCATATCCTATAATGTAAAAACAAATATCCATGGATAACGTTCAATCAAATGCGTATACTAATTGTATTGGCATATTAAGACTCGTTTGGAAAGGATACAAAAATTGTTTTTAAATGTATTGTGTACATGAGAGAATTTGGTTGTCGACTACTATTTGAATATGTAAAAATTGTTAAATATGCATATGTTACAGAAAATAAGTTCAGATTAAATTAAAATTGAATCAACATATCACACTCTTTTTATTAAACTACGATGTGTCTACTGTGTAAAGATAAAAATTTTTTCAAGTATTTTGATTGTGTTATATATTACGAAGCAATTCAATAAATTACAGATTATGTACATAAATGTATTACGTACCTTGGAGGATATGATGTGAGTTACTACTTTTAATGTAGGCAGTGTGCTCTATTATATACTAAATGCAAGATTTCAAATTAAATCCAGTCAATACATGAATAAATAATTAGGAAAAATTTGCTTCAACTATTATAGAACTTACTAGAGGTAATGTGCCTTAATGTTACTGTATTACATACGTGAATTGAAATTTAAACACGTGTGTACAGATAAGTTCTTATGGATGTTAAAATTTGCAACATGAATATGAATTATGTATTCAAATATATTGCGTAACTCAAACTATATGATAGTAAATTGTTATTTTTATATAGTGTGCTTTGTTATATATATTATGTTGAGTGTAAGATTTAATATATAGCAATAATAATAATAATAATAATAATAATAATAATAATAATAATAATAATAGTGATAATAATAATAATAATAATAATAATGATGATGATTATGATCTTATTGAACCAAACATTAATTTTTATGTAAATAAAAAATGTCTTGAAAGAGTTATATCTGTTATTTAAAGCTAAATTTCGATGAAGTACTTACGTAATTGTGTGTCTATGGTGGTGATGATAGTTCTTCGACTGTGAAACAGAAATGCGGAGTAGTTTGCCTTACAGGAATGTAATAATACGCATGGGGGCTGTTTTTAAGTGACGGTATGAATGTGGTATAGAGGACTATTTACGTGCATTCAATTTTCGTTAAGAATGTGTGTTTCATTGTGTAAAAATCTGTTAATATAAAATTCTTCAGCTATATTTATGGAATTGGGTTTCAAAGTTACTAATGTCATTCATATTTCCTAAATTATGTCCTGTTTCAATGAGATATTTGAATAACTAGATTTCTTATGGTTACATTTAAAATCAGTTGTGTGTTCCCTATGTCGTATTTTAAAATTTCTTTTAGTCTGACATATATTTAAATGAAATGCATTTAAAGCCATATATACAATTACTGTTTAATCTGTTAGTATTGTCCAATTGGGTACACATAATATCGTTTTTCTTATTCTTTTGGCTGATTAAAGTACTTCTGGGTTTTAATTTCGCTTTATTGTCTTTATCGCCTATTAATTTTTTTATGTTTGCTCCACTATAATCATTTTCTACTGCAATTTCTAAAATTGTCTTAATTTCTTCTATGTATTTGTTTTTAGTTAACGGAATATTTATCATTCTTTCAATCAGATCGTATAATATATATATATATATGTATGTATGTATGTATGTATATATATATATATATATAGATACACATACACGCATAATTTCGTATTTTGTTTTTTCGCATTCAGCAATTTATTGATAAATTATCGAAACAAATCTGTTTCCTGCCTTTTCATAATTAGTGTAAAATTCAAATAATAATGCACAAGTATTGTTTAAGTGCAGCTGTGAATACAATTGCACACGGAGACATTAATGTAGATGTTAGGAAGTCGGAGGTTGTGGAAAAGTGCATGTTATTCACTTAAAAAAGATTTTGGTGTTCTGTGCTTGTTGTAGAAGTTTGCATTGTATTGGCCAAGACGCTTGATGAATGGATTTTCACTAGAATTTGCACTGTTATAAACCTTGTTCACTTGTTGACGTACATGTCGTTCAGAAATGCCATGTCCAAATCAAAGTGTATTTGTACATTAACTGTGTACCAGTCTGAATTATGTATTATTCGGAGCACTTTATATATAGTATCATATCATATCATGTCATATATATAATATATATTCTATATATTTGCTATATATACCAACTTATTCTTATTATGTTTTGTGATTCTAATGTCAAGAAAATGAATTGATTTGTTCTTTCTATTTCATGGCAAACGTTAAATTATAACACAATTTGTTGAAAGAATCAGTGATATCACTGTTTTTAATACTGTCGTCGTATTCGATTAATGTATCGTTAACATACCGATTACAGATTATTATAGGCCTACAGTATTATTTTTTTATTGGGTTATTTTACGACGCTGTACTAACATCTAGGTTATTTAGCGTCTGAATGAAATGAAGGTCATAATGCCGGTGAAATGAGTCCGGGTCCAACACCGAAAGTTACCCAGCATTTTCTCATATTGGGTTGAGGGAAATCCCGGAAAAAACCTCAACCAGGTAACTTGCCCCACCCGGGATTCGAACCCGGGCCACCTGATTTCGCGGCCAGACACGCTGACCGTTACTCCACAGGTGTGGACTACAGTATTACAGTATTGTCATTTATGACTTGGTTGACTGATTCGTCTTCAATACTCTGTAAAGATATCTCGGCCAGTAATGCTGAAAGAGTGTTGCCCGTTGCTACACTTTTGGTTTGTTAATAAAATCTGTTATTAAATGCAAAGTAATTTTGTTATTTACTATGTTAAGAAGTGTTATTACTTGATCTTTTTCCTCTCTTGATCTTTGGTTATAGATTAAATTTCCTTTAATTATACCAATGGTTTCTAGTATGGGAATGTTTGTATAGAGGTTAGTTATATCCAGTGGTAACATTTTTGGATGTCTGTTTACTGTAACGGTTAGTAAATTACAACTTAATTGGTTCGTATTGCCTGTTGCATATTTATATTTGAGATTTATGTTGGTTTTCAGATAATGATGTAATAATTTGCTAATCTTATAACTTGGTGCATTCATGCAGTTTGCGACGGGTAGCATGGATAAATTTGCTTTGTTGGCTTTTGGTAGTGTTTTTAGTTTAGGAATACTGGGGTTCTTGAATTTTTTGAGATCAAGTTTTGAACTGATTTTAATGTTTCTTTTATTTCTTTTTGAAGTGTATCGGTAGGATCAGACTTTATTTCAGTAATATTATTCTGTTCTATAAATTATATTATTTCATTCAGATATATTATTATTATTATTATTATTATTATTATTATTATTATTATTATTATTATTAATATTATTATCTCTCCATTATGACAGCTGCGATACATTTGTCTGCTTAGGTGTGGATTAAATTGTGTTGTTGTAACATTCTTTAATGTATTAATTTTTTCATTTGTTTTTCAGCTTCTTGAAAGTCATTTTTAGTTTAGGGGTCCGTTACATATTCATTACATACACATTAATGTAAAAATTACAAATTTCCAAAAGCCTATGCATATTTATGTACACATTAAATTGAATTAAATAACCATATTCTACTATGTAAAACAAATATCAATGGATAACTTTCAATCAAATGCGTATACTAATATTGAATTGACAGATTAAGACTCGTTTGGAAAGTATACAAAAATTGTTTTTAAATGTATTACGTACAGGAGAGAATGTGGTTGTCGACTACTATTTGAATATGTAAAATTGTTAAATAGGCATATTTTACAAAAAAAATAAGCTAGGATTAAATTAAAATTGAATCAACATATCTCACTCTTTTTATTAAACTACGATGTGTCTATTGCATATAGATGAAAAATTATTATGTTATTATATATTACGAATCAATTAATTAAATCACAGATTATGTACTTAAATGTGTTACGTAACTCGAAGTATAAATTAATACAACCTAAATTGATAATTGCATAATTTGCATTAAAGATAGTCATATGATTGAACAGCATTCTTGTTTAATTATTTAACTTGAAATTTTTATAAATGCACGAAAAGTCTCAAGTAATAAAATATAAGAAATCATAATTTCTCACTTGGTTTCTATAAAGATTAAGATAACCCATCTTTGCAAATACGTTTTTATGAAAAATGTCCTCTGATGTTTCTCGGAAATTGTTTCTTAAGATGTATTCTTCATTTTAACATTTTTAAAACGAATATCAAAATTATGCTACATCCATTTAAAAAAAAATGTGCTTTTAGGAGTAAAATAACGAAGAGGTTTTGAATTTTGCTTAAAATGGCTGATAGATATTCACTGTGGTTAAATACAGGGAGCTCTACATTTTTCACCCTAATTTTTTTACTAATCTCGAATTTAAGCTGTTGCAGCAATGATATTTCTATATACAAATAAATGAAAAATAATTATCTAATGGGAAGAAATTCAAATTATGCAACCATCTCCTCTTAAAAGTAAGATTTACATGTATCGGAAATATATCGTTCCGTAAGTGAGTTAAGGTGTAAAATATTTAGGCCAGTATAACTTATTCTGTGAGAATATCCATTCCGCTACGGAGAGCGACGTAGATGAGAGTCATTTCTCAAAAAAGGAAATTAAAAGAAAAATATATATAATATTAAACACACAGTTGTTGAGTAGCTGTGTAAACTTTTTTCGGAAATCACAGCGCACTTAAACTTTAACATTAGTGGGCCTACAAGTAAATTATTATATTAATAAAAATTATTTTATTTTTGTTTTGGGAAATTGAGAAGGGAAACTATCTGAATATGGCTCTTATGATGTTTCATTGTAGAAACCAATAGAAAGCAGCAACTTATAGTTGTAGTAATAGTAGTAGTAGTAGTGGCAGTAGTAGTGGTAGTAGTAGTAGTAGTGGTAGTAGTAGTGGTAGTTTTAGTTGTAGTGGTAGTGTTAGTGGCAGTAGTAGTACACTGAATAGTTTTATTGTGCAATTCGATATACTCTGAATTATATAAATTATTTTTTGTGTTTTATTTTATTTTTATATTAAAATTAATTAATTGTTTTTGTATATGTTGTTGATTAAATTTATGGTAGGTGGTAGTGGCAGTAGCAGTAGTAGTAGTGGCAGTAGCTGCAACAGTAGTAGTAGTACTAGTGATAGTAGTTGTAGTAGTAATAGTGGTAGTGGCAGTAGTGGTATTGGTAGGGGCAGTAGCAGCAGCAGCTGTAGTAGTAGAAGTAGTAGTTGTAGTAGTGGTAGTGGTAGTGGCAGTAGTAGTAGTAGTATGGTAGTAGTAGTATGGTAGTAGTAGTACTATGGTAGTAGTAGTGGCAGTAGCAGTAGTAGTAGCAGTAGCAGCAATAGTAGTAGTAGTAGTAGTAGTAGTAGTTGTAGTAGTGGTAGTGGCAGTGGTAGTAGTAGCAGCAGCGGTAGTAGCAGTAGAAATTGTGGTAGTGGCAGTAGCAGTAGTAGTAATAGCAGTAGCAGCAACAGTAGTAGTAGTACTAGTGGTAGTAGTAGTAGTTGTATTAGTAATAGTGGTGGTAGTAGTAGTAGTAGTTGTAGTAGTGGTAGTGGCAGTAGTAGTAGTGGTAGTGGCAGTAGCATCAGCAGCAGTAGTGGTAGTAGTAGTGGTAGTGGCAGTAGTAGTAGTGGTAGTGACAGTAGTAGGAATGGTAGTGGTAATGGTAGTGACAGTGTTAGTGGCAGTAGTAGTAGTGGTAGTGGCAGTAGTAGCAGCAGTAGTAGTAGTAGTTGGGAGCAGTAGTAGTAGTAGTTGGGAGCAGTAGTAGCAGTACTAGTTGGGAGCAGTAGTAGCAGTAGTAGTAGTAGTAATAATAGTAGTAGTAGTAGTAGTAATAGTAGTAGTAGTAATAGTAGTAGTAGTAGTAGTAATAGTAGTAGTAGTGATAGTAGTAGTAGTAATTGTAGTAGTAATAGTAGTAATAGTAGTAGTAGTAGTAATAGTAGTAGTAGTAATAGTAGTAGTAGTAGTAGTAGTAGTCGTTTGTCTTCCCGCTATCCTATTCCTGATAACTATGCAATCCTCATCTACGAGTACATTACTCTTTTTTATAAACACTCTTGGCTGCAATCTAACTAATCCTTCTCCACAACCCCTGCGGTGGCTGAGTGGTCAGACGCAGGCGGCCCGTGTTCGAGTGCCGGTCGGAAATCCATAGTGACACTTGTGGTGGACATGGTCGCTGTTGGGGTTTTTCTCGGGGTTCTCCCGTTTTTCCCCATATTATGAATTTACATCATTCCGTCACCATTTCTCCATTTTCTTATCATTCCGTAGCATTCCCCGAACGCCGGCAGGGGATGCACGGAGGGCCTGGCCTAGGGACGAGTGGGGTTGCCTGCTCGAAAGCAGGTACGCAGAGAACCTTAGCGTGGTCTTCCGGTGTGGGTTTCGGAATGCGCCACTAGAAGGTTAGCGCAATAGATCTCAATAGGTCGCAGTGCTGCCCATAGTGCCCCATTCCTTAAATTCCATTCTATTCCAAACCTTCCCTACTAGCATTGCTACCTTTCATTACTATTGTCCCTAATTTTCTGTTTATCTCCAAGCGTTTTTATCTCAGACTAATATTCACTAATTATCTATATTCCACTTTCTCATCTGCATTACAATACTACATTATTTGCACTTTTTCTCTGATCTTCCTCAGAATTTTACTCTTGCATTCATTCAAGATTAAGTAATTGTCGGAAATTCCATCGTGATAATTGAATCTTTTGTTAAACTAAATTTGAAAATCAGAGGTGCGGTGAGGCGTGGGTTCGATTACCGCTTGGGTTGATCATCGGTTTGCTATTTTTCAGAGGCTTATACTAAATATAACGGGAATGTCAAGTAATAAAATGACGAATCTCAGGCCACAACTCGCCAAGTATCATCTCGCTATCACCAATTAATTTCAAGTGAAGCAAATATTTCAAATCCTCAACAAAATGTGTCGTTTACTTTCTGTAACAGTTTAATAGTAAGAGCCCCCTAAAATTAATTATTATAAGGAATCATCTGTGTATCGACCCGCCAGCAGAATGCTTTGTTGCCTAGTTAGTTTACCCCAGATTGGTACATATGACGAATAATAATTTTATCAAGAATTAATAGATCCTTACCTGAAATTAAAACACACAATGGCTACCCACTGTGAGACACTTCTCATGATTTCGTCAGTGACATTTCTTGTTATTCTTATGCGTCTACTACTTTTTGCGACGTTGAAAGGAGTTTCTTGCAGTCACTTCACTTCAATTTCGGTTATTTTCGTATATAGTGCATTGTTCACTCCAAAGCTAGTGTGAATAGCTTACTTGTGGCCCGTCCGCGCCGTCGTTTTTGCACTAGACTTCCCTTAATGCATAAAATGCTAAACAGTTGACTATAGAGGACATCGCGTCAAGAAAAAAGCGTTGAGCATATGGTGCTCTTCCATGAAATTATTAGTTGCCATAGAAACGTCTATCTACCACATAGTTTCTACAATGTTCTAAGCAAGGCCCATGAAACAATTAGTTTTTTTTTCTTAACGTGGAATTCTCTATATTTCAGAGGTTTAGGGAACGAATACCGAAACACATGCAAGCGTTTGACTCTAGTTTCCTAGTGGTTGCAATTCCAAGTACCAACTAGTAACAGGGTTATGAACCCGCACTGTTTACTTTGTTCCTGTGTTTTTACTAATTATAACAGTGGTGTTTCTGGTGCGTTTAGTAATGAGGAGTACACCGACAAATTTCTCCTCTATGGTGAAACACGGCAAAATGCAACTGCAGCTCGTAGTAATAATAATAATAATAATAATAATAATAATAATAATAATAATAATAATAATATAATAACAACAATAATAATCACACACTACAAATCTCTTTCAGTAAACTGTATTTAGCCACGGATCTAAACCAGCGACAATCGCCATCGCATTGATTTCATGAAGGCATTGCCCCTGTAATGTAGAAAATCCTTCGTGGCTTCTATTTGATGACTTTTCTATATTTTTTAAAACGGCGCAGATGGGCTACCTGGTGTAACACTCCCGGTATATCTTGACCGATAGCAACCGTTAGATTGGAAGTGGTTAGTACCTACTGCGCATGCGTTACACCTACATTTAAATTAGTTACAATACTTCAGTTGTATTATACATACATACATACATACATACATACATACATACATACATACATACAAACGTACATACATACACAAGATCTTCTGCCCAAGGGCAGGTCTTTTACTGCAAACCCAGCAGTCTTCAATCTTTCCTGTTTTCTGCCTTCCTCTCAGTTTCCGCATATAATCGACTTATCCTAATGTCATCTATTATTTCATATCTTCTTCTACCCCGAACTCGTCCCCCGTTCACCATTCCTTCCAATACATCCTTCAGTAAGCAGTTTCTTCTCAGCCAGTGACCCGACCAATTCCTTTTTCTCTTTCTGATCTGTTTCAGCATTATTCTTTCTTCAACTCTTTCCACACAGCTTCATTTCTTATTCTATCTGTTCACTTCACAAGTTCAATTCTTCTACATATCCACATTTCAAATGCTTCTGTTAATTTCTCTTCATTTCTACGTAAAGTCCATGTTGTTGCCCCATACAATGCCACATTCCACACAAAACACTTCACTAGTCTCTTCTTTAGTTCATTTTCCAGAAGTCCGCAGAAGATGCTCCTTTTTCTATTAAAAGCTTCCTTGGCCATTGCTATCCTCCTTTTGACTTCCTGGCTGCAGCTTATGGTTTTTTATTTGGTTATTTAACGACGCCGCATCAACCACTAGGTTATTTAGCGTCGATGAGATTGGTGATAACGAGATGAGGCCGAGGATTCGCCATATGTTACCTGGCGTTCACCTTATGGTTGGGAAAACCTCGGAAAAAACCCAACTACGTAATCAGTCCAAGCGGAGATCAAACCCGCGCCCGGCCGCAACTTCAGACCGGCAGAAAAGCGCCTTAACCTACTGAGCCACGCCGGTGGCGAAGCTCATGTTACTGCTTATAGTACACCCCAAGTATTTGAATCTGTCCACTTGCTCTACTGTCTCATTTAGAATTAGCAAATTTACCTTCTTTATTTTTCATCCTATGGCCATGGTTTTCGTCTTGTTTGCATTTATTTGCATCCCATACTGCTCACAGCTGTCATTTATCTCCTTTAGCATATCCCTCAGTATCGTCTCCTCTTCTGCTAACAACGCCATATCATCAGGAAATTTTATGCACTTTATTCTTCTTCTTCCTACTTTCATCCCTCCCATGTTCTGAAAACAGTTCTTTACCAAATCCTCCAAGTAGATGCTGAACATGGTATATGATAAAGGGCATACTTGTCGTAATTCTCTCTCGACTTCACTTCCTTCTTTTGCTATTTAATTTTACAATATGATAGTAAACGGTTAGCAAAATAAAATAAAACTCGCCGATTTCAGTATAGTCTGTAGTTTCTTCGGTTACGACTGTATGATCCATAAAGGAAAGAGTATAATGCTTTCGTTTTCACATGAACGAGCAATGGTAATATGCACAGTTAACTTTAGATAATGGTCTACAATCCCGCTCTCTAAATTATTTCACCGAATAGTAGGACATCTGTCACGAAATTTTATAACATGAAACATTTGTTTCTCTTAATTTTGAGGAATGATTTAAAGAAATCTCATTACATATTATACAAATTTAACAATCTTGTATTCGAGAGCATTTGTTTTACTGAAGAAATATATGGACGTAATAACGCAAATGAAAATAGGAAACAAAATTGAAGTTGTACAAAACAGAGACATACACTTCACAATATATACCACGTTGAAATATGAAACAATTGATAACTTATTGACTTACACCATCGCAATGGAAACTTTAAAACTTTAATATTGCACCACCATGATGAAGGATAAAATCATAATTTCTAAAATAACGATAATTTTACCATTGTCTGCAATATTAAATAACATTTTATGCTACAGCAATGTAGAAATTTTAGTTACAAAAATATACTTCAGAATAGTGATTTGTTAAAATCTGTGTCATCTAGTTATTGAAGAAAGACGGAACATGTAACACTGAAGAATCTTTCCAAATTTTATGCTTGCAATCGAAAATTACAATTCTTCTGCCGTAACAGAAAACTCACAAGAATTTATTAAATATATAGCAAAACCAAAGTAGGACTAAACTGCAATAATGTGCAACGAAAATGTGACTTTACATAGAGGTCAAGTGAACTCTGGGTGGAAGATAGTCGTAAAACAAGAAGAGACTCAGTCGCCTTACTCATATTGACAAATAGTAAGAACTGCGTGGAAAGACATCTTCATCGCCTCAATGTAACATATTCTGAAAATAACTCCTGATATTATTATTTGTGCAGTACGACGACCTGGATCAGTAATAAGAACAACGGTGGTGTCAAAAGGGACAATAGAATGAATTAAGGCAATTCCAGAGAACATTAAATAACACATAAAATATTATATTTGAAATGTAACAGTAATGATTAGTAAATTGTAAACCTGTAGGGCAGGCGGAAAAATGTGTAAGGTGATTTATTATATAAGTGTAATGATAACTGCCAGCATATTAAGGAATGAATATATTTTGGGAAATCTTCAGAATTCAGATGGTTGAAGACATATGCAGAGAAAAGAATTGGCTCAAAAACTAGCAGAACATATGGAATTGGAAATGTTTTGTGCAATAACTAAACAGAATATAATCGTCTTCTTCTAAATTAAGGGTGTAGATTACTTGGGCACAAATGACCCCTTGTGCACCCCAAAAACTGGAGATTAACCCACATGACCGCAATGTGTTACCAGTTTTGCTGTGCTGCTGGTATTAATTTCTTCAGAAGAGGCAATGTTTGCTTCCCGAGATAACATTGCCTGATTGGCTTAGATCTGGGCAATCCAGCAAAATGTGAAATGATAATAAATAAAGAAACAAGAGATAAAAAAGTTACCTAAATTCATGTCGAAAATATTATCCATCGTACCGAAAGCTACCTTAAACTTTAGCTATCGTGTATACATTTACATGCATGGTCCTACGACAGGGGGAAAAATCACAGACAAAAAGGATGACATCAAGCATTTCTTCATATTTTTCGTTGCACTGACATGCAGTGACTGATTATATTGTATTGGAATGTCTTAATAATGTTACTTTTATAAATTCATACAAAAAAGATATGAAATGGAAACCTTCAAGAAGAAAGAGTATGAACATAAATTGAAAATGACAAAGAATGAATAATGGAATAGACTTGCCCAAAGGTAGGGAGGTTGGGATGGGCAGGGCGGAACTCGACATGCAGCCACCTCCACGTGGTGAGTTCTGGGTTGTTTCATTTCAAAAGAATGAAACAAGCGAAGAGCTGCATATATTCTACGAAGAAAGAGTAATGGAACGGAGAAAAATTCTCTCCGGCGCCGGGAATTGTGCATTACTCTTTCATCGTATGATGACGCAGAATATCTGCTTGGAAATTTCATATGTACTTCGGTACATTAAAATAAGTTATATGGATATATTCTGCCAATGATGTTATGAATATTCATATAGGGATGGAAGGTGTTCAATAATAGTAACTTCACACAATAAATTGTAATTGTATTCTTAATATTGTAGTTGTAATCCCCTGGTAGAGGGGAAGATAAGGCCTGATGGCCTTATCTCTACCAGGTTAAATAAATAAATAAAATAAAATAAATAAATACTTGAGATAAAGACGGCGAAGAACCGTTGACGCTGATAGGTCCACACCCGTTGCAGTACTCCAACGTCGACTTAACACTGTGAATGAAGCTTTATGGTCCGTCACAACCATGCGGACATGATGGCAGTCATCCCGTGCTGTGGTCACATTACGTGGTCCAGTACCGCTCGTCTCTGCGTACGACCCTCTTCTATCCACTGGTTCCACACACGCATCATTGTCTTAGCAGCAAGCCCTGTACGAGCTGAAAAGTCACGGTATGGCAAACCTGCTTCCCTGAGACCAACCATTCCGCCCCGTTGGAATTCACGTGCTGATATTGCGCCCCTCTACAACGACGAAGCATACCTGCACTAGTTTTCACGTTTCCACTTCGTTTGGAAGCTCTGCAAGGTATAGCACTGACCTTGCTGGTGACACAAGAGACGTCACTGTTGGGCCTATGTCTACGTCATCTCTCTGGAAACGTCATCAATTGTTGGTGGTACATAGTGCTACACATCTCCCGAGTTTGGAGTCGTTCGGGCCATTATTTCTGGGCGTTGCACTTTTCAAAAACAGATATCACCAAATCAGGTAAAATCACAATGCCTTGTACTGAAATAATAATATATATACATGATTGATCTAATTTAAAAATATATTTTGTCTCACAACACAAAATTCATTGATTTCACTACAACATTTTCATTTTGTTTGATCACATAGAGCACCAGTTTTGACGATACGCAGTTGATATGGCAACAGGATGGAGCACCACCTCATTTTGGTGTAGGAGTGAGGGACTTCTTGAACCAGCAATTCCACGAATGGATGTGCCGTCGTGACACAATAGAATGGCCACCCAGATCATGCGACCTGACGTCATGTGCTTTTCGCCGTGGGGTAAGTTATCCTGAAAAACGATGTTTTTGCTCAGAAACCGTAGGAGCTGCATCATTTCCGATAGACGATCGAATAGTCATTCATGAAAATCGATGAAAATCGTGAGTTATGTTCTGCTTTCTGTAAATTAGTTATGAATTGTGCATTGAGAAACAGGGCCCTCCATTTTGAACAAAATCTGTGAAAGAATGTGTAGTCAAATGTAAATTGGATGTAATTGAATGCAGTAGTAGTAGTAGTAGTAGTAGTAGTAGTAGTAGTAGTAGGTTTATTTTGCGTAACAGAATAAGGCCATAAGGCCTTCTCTTCCACTCAACCAGGCTTCAATAATATACATGAAATGCAAAATTACGCCGTAGATTATAAAACAACGGCGGGTGGGTAGCTCAGTTGGTAGAGCAGCTGGCTATGGACTGGAAGGTCCGGGGTTCGATCCCAGGTGGTGACAGAATTTTTTCTCGTTGCCAAACTTTCAGAACGGCCCCGAGGTTCACTCTGCCTCCTATAAAAATGAGGACCGGGTCTTTCCCGGGGGTGAAAGTAGGTCAGAGCGTGGTGCGGACCACACCACCTCATTCTAGTGCCGACGTCATGGAAAGCATGGGGCTCTACCTCCATGCCCCCCCTCCAATTGCCTTGACGGAATGTTACGGGGATACCTTTACCTTTAATAAAACAACCCAAAGGGAGATACCTTAGAAATTACATAAAATATAGTAGAAAATTACAAATAGTCAGGATTAGTTACATAATATAAGGACAATACAAAATAAAGTAGAAAATTACATATAATCAAAATCAGTTACATAACATAAGGGGAATATGTATATACACAATTTATAAGACATAAACTGCTCGAGATAAATTCGACGATTAGCCTAATTCACTTGGATATTATACAGTTAATATACTAATAGGAAAATACATGTGGGTTACAAGACATAAAATGCTGAATAGTAAAATCGTACTATATGGTATACAGATACAAATGATTACGTAATCTATCAAGATAATAACGGAAAAATGAAGAGAGAGGAGAAAAAAACATGGTCATTTAAGACTATTCAGAAACTTCCGAAAGAGTCTAGTTCTGTTCAATGAAAACATTTCTAAGTAGAGTGTACTTAAAAGATTTTAGACTCAGACTGCTCCTGGTTTCCTGTGACAAGGAATTCCAGGAACGGGCAATGTGCATTGTGAGGGAAGCAGAGTAGAGAGATGTTTGATGAAATGGAATTGATAGAACAAGGTTATGTTGTGAACGCGTATCACGGTTGTGGTGGGATGCCAAAAGTGTGAAGCGAGGAACTAGGTAAATAGGTGTCGAATTATTTAAAATATGATACAGCAAACAGAGTGAATGAACTGAACGTCTCTCTCGTAAACGAAGCCAAGATAATTATAAGAAATACTCGGAGACATGATCATAGCGACGGCTGTTAAAAATGAAACGGACACAAGATTATGAACACGCTGAAGTCTAAATGACAATTCAACACTATACAAAACGTCGCAGTAGTCAAAGTAAAGCATCACCAGGGTCTGTATCAAGATCTGTTTCAGTTTAGAAGGAAAGTGAAATATGAGGAAGTGTTTGCAGGAAGCGACCTTTAACCCATCCTGTATATGATGTTTATTTTATTATTACGCTATTATTTATTACCAATATTAATGTAATTATTAATTGCGTTCAAATTAAACATTCGTATTATGAATGTTGGCATTCTTCAAAGGGAAACGATGCTCTCAATGTTACATGTGAAAAGTAATTGCCAGTTGTAGTCGGTATTTGCCAGTACCGAACTTCGAAAGCAAGTCAGCGAAAGAAAATTCAACCTGACACCTAAGAAGTTACTAGCATATGTAGTAATAAGGGAAGATGGCTAGGCGTGAAATAGCTAATAATATCAACAAATTCTAATATAAAAGAAATATAAAAAAATCCGATTATTAAACAGGAAATACAAACGATAAAATTATAGAAAGAAAATACAAGACAATACAATATCATCATCACAAAAGCAGACAAATGGAATGCAAGAGTAGATACGGAAAAAGCAATTTATCCAGAAAAAAAAAATACAAAGATTCATTTCGGATAATAACTTTGAACTAATCAAATCAGATTCTACTACCAAATTTCAAAAACACTTTAAAAAGTATCATAAAAACTATAGATTTAATTTTAACCGAAACAGAAAAACGTTCATTAATACAGATGAAACCTCAACCACCAAAAATGAAAGCACTACCCAATAAATCGATCAATCAACCAATCATTCCGGTGTCATAACAGCTGTCGCCGTCCCGGAAACCAACCGCCACTCCTCTGTGTTGCTTGATGTGTAGTTTTTTTTAGCATTTTTTTGTTTTACAATGAACGAGAAGCTAGCCCGTTGCACCAACGTCCAACCTGGAGGACCAGGTAATTTTTCTTAAAGGTTTTCTTCCTTTAGCCTTTGATAAACTACTATCAAACTACAAGGCAGTAGAGCCATTTTTGGTCCACTCTGGGTATTTTATTTCCCCAGTATCCTCCATATCTGGTAGTTTTCCCCTATCCGCGTCCGATGAGAGACCAGCAACTTCACACGACAGCACTACCCAAAATTCACAAACAAAACGTCCCCGTAACACCAACTTGCAACGCAACAAACTTTCCACAAAGATATCCCTGCGCCGGCTGAGTAGTCAGACTTCCGGCCTGTCTCGCAGATGGCCTGAGTTCTAATCCCGCTCAGTTCTGTGATTTTTCATTGAAAAATCCAAAGTAACAATTGTGGCGGACAAGGTCGCAGTTGGGTTTTTTCTGGGTTCTCCCGCTGCTCTATATTAGGCACACTACATCATTTCGTCATCAGTCCACAGCATTCCCCGATCGCCGGATGGCGACGCACGGAGAGGGCTGGCCTGGAACGACGGAGATCACCTGCTCGAAAACTTAGTGTAGTCAGCCGGTTTGGGTTTGAGAATGCGCCTATCTTGAGGCTTAGCGTAATAGACCGTAATAGTTTGTACTGCTGGGCCATAGTGTCCCCTTCCCGTAAGTTCTATTTCATAGATGTCCAATTTTATTGTAACTCGTACGAGGCTTCCCCTGGCATAAGCAACCCGCAGCGCATATTGTTTAATATCGTTTTTCCTATTTTATATGGGAAGTTATTGACTTTAGCAGAGCATGCTTGACGTGCAGTATCTCCTGGTTGTATAGGCGTTCGGACACCCATATTCTATTCCACTTCTACAAATATATTTTTTTTTTCTCTTGTACGGAGGAGGGGACCGGAAGTCTTACATTGCAGCCTGAGGCTTATTGTGCTTACCACTCCTATTCTGTGAATTATTGGGTAGCGGAACGGCCGCGCTTTTGTACAAGTACAGCACGCCGCACCGTGAACTTAACCCGGGCTACTGTATGGATGACAATTTTTTTTAAAATATGGTTTATTTAACGGCGCTCGCAACACCCGAGGTTACATCAGCGTCCCCGGTGTGCCGGTATTTTGTCCCTCAGGAGTTCTTTTACATGCCAGTAAATCTACTGACATGAGCCTGTCGCATTTAAGCAAACTTAAATTCCATCGACTTGTGCTGGGATCGAACCCGCAACCTATACCGACTGTATGGATGGTGATGATATGTCAATTAATGATAGCGAAATGAGTCCGAGGTGCTATTCTGCTGCAAGTGGTTGAGGGAAAACCCCGGAAATAAACAGGAAACCCTCAACCAGGTAATTTGTCTCAACTAGGATTTGAACCCGGGCCTGTTCGTTTCACGGTCTGACGTGCTAGCCGTTAATCCATAGCGGTGGACTATAAAAATACCTTAGAACAAATTTTAAATGCATTAAAAGCTACAATGTTAAAAATAACGTTCAATTAGTTGAGATTTTAAATAAAACTTGCCTCGTTTGTACACGAACATTCGGCCAAGGAAACGATAGAAATAATACGATAAAGCTTAAAAGATCAAAATAAAAGCCATACGGAAACTGGAGAATTTACTAAATTACTACGTATTTGTAACAGTCAAAATTATTTCACAATCAACGGGAAATTTTATAGACAGAAAGATGGATTATCAATGCTTTCTCTCGATTTCTCTTCTTCCAGAGATAATGGCAGACAACTCGGAGGAAATAAATGTATTACTTGTAAGAAGAAATATATTACAATAAATAAGATATGTAGACGATACCCTGATCACATATAATAATTACATTTCGAAATTGAGGTTTCAGTATGAGAGATACAGGAGACAAAATAATAATGTGACGGAAATTTGATTTAATCACACCGTAAAATTTCCCGCTTTCTTGAACATGAATCAAGTTCGTTAATTCCTTTGCGGCCAGTTGACTACATTTCAAAATAAGGTCGGAAGGTATCAATCCAAGGACTATCAATTTTCGTAACTACTGCTTCTACTCTCTGACTCTAGATCCATTTTTTCATTCTCTATGGAATTCGCGTTCATCGCTCGACACGTAACAATGCCGTCTTCAACAAAGCAAATGACATATTGGACCGCCATTATGCTTTCTGATTTCAATTAAAGCCAGCAAAGATAGCGCTTTATGGAGAGTATGTGTATTGAGGAGCTCGGATAGATTCCCATGGGACAACCAAGATGAACCTCTTCCCACTAAGGTAAATTAAGTTATATTATGATTTCTGCTTGAAAACTGCATAAATAAGTAGGTAATAAAAACATTTACGATTTGTAGCGTCAATGACGATTCTAGGAATAAATGTGTGTATTTGGGAGTAATAATTAAGCCTCGACTGGACAAGCATATTATTTTAAAATACTACGGAAGAAGTAACACAATTTAAAAATTACTGAGAACAATGAGGTTTATGGTTTTAATACAGTACATTGTTTTATGACCATCCTTCCTTATCTATAAATACAAACAAAATAAATCGTGTAATACAGCACTTCTGAAAGTTTGGAATTTTGTGAATCGTAAATTGTATTTAAATAGTATTTTAAAATTTGGAGAATACTGTAAAATGTATAAAAGTCACGGAAATACGAATCAATAAAAACATGAAAAAAATCACCAATAATAATATTATTATGATATAATTGTAATATTACAAAATATTATATTCCATTATAATTAATATCATTAATACTATCAAAGATCTAAAAAGAAATATAATATTTATCAGTTTCATATTAGGATTCTCTGCGTATGTATGCATGAAAACAAATTACCTAAGAAGGCTAAATGCAGAAACAGAAATGCGACTATAGCTTTCCGCCCTAAAACCATATAATTGTAGAAAAAAGTGTGTACCCTTTAAAAAGGAGCATATTCATCCCACCCAACAGAACAATTTAGTAAGAGATTTTATTCAGGTTGAAGCGTAAGTAATGTCATTAATTTCAAGGGGTTATTCTTTGAGATATTTCAAACAAAATAGTTTAATACAATTTTGCTCCTTTTTTCTTTCTTTTCGAGAGAAAAAATATTGTATATGAATCAGTTCATAGCGTTCGTATTTTGTGAAAGCTATTGAAATATTTCCCAGTATTATCGGTCAGTTCAAGAGGGCAATGTATTATGATAATAAATGATTTAAATAATTTTATTTTAATTATGTCCTTTAAATGTGTAGAAATTTCATCCGAACATATGTAAGTTTTCGTTCTGCAAAGGAATTTTAAAACACAGTGGACAGTGACAACGATGTAAAGGTAAATATCGCCTGCAGAGAGGCAGATACACGTTGTCGTAGGCCAAGTACCTACCCAGAACAGCTAGGGTGTTCGAGACGACGCACAGTGGTCTAGAATGCAAATTTAGCGGGACATAGGCAATTAATAACTTTTCAGCTACCTAACAGATTTTGATGAAATTTTACACAGTAGTTACAGGTAGCATATATGTTTTGTATACAAGCTCTGATTACGTTGGTATAAGGGGAACTATCCCTTATAGGGGGCACAATTAGACAGAATTAGTAACTTTTCTCCTATTTAACAGATTTTTATGAACTTTTACACAGTAGTTACAGGTAGCATATATGTTTTGTATACAAGCTCTGATTACGTTGGTATAAGGAGAACTACCCCTTATAGGGGGCACAATTAGACAAAATTAGTAACTTTTCTCCTATTTAACAGATTTTTATGAACTTTTACACAGTAGTTACAGGTAGCATATATGTTTTGTATACAAGCTCTGATTACGTTGGTATAAGGGGAACTACCCCTTATAGGGAGCACAATTAGACAGAATTAGTAACTTTCTCCTATGTAACAGATTTTTATGAAATTTTACACAGTAGTTACAGGTAGCATATATGTTTTGTATACAAGCTCTGATTACGTTAGTATAAGGGGAACTACCCCTTATAGGGGGCACAATTAGACAAAATTAGTAACTTTTCTCCTATTTAACAGATTTTTATGAACTTTTACACAGTAGTTACAGGTAGCATATATGTTTTGTATACAAGCTCTGATTACGTTGGTATAAGGGGAACTACCCCTTATAGGGGGCACAATTAGAATTAGTAACTTTTCTCCTATGTAACAGATTTTTATGAACTTTTACATAGTAGTTACAGGTAGCATATATGTTTTGTATACAAGCTCTGATTACGTTAGTATAAGGGGAACTACCCCTTATAGGGGGCACAATTAGACAAAATTAGTAACTTTTCTCCTATTTAACAGATTTTTATGAACTATTACACAGTAGTTACAGGTAGCATATATGTTTTGTATACAAGCTCTGATTACGTTGGTATAAGGGGAACGACCCCTTATAGGGAGCACAATTAGACAGAATTAGTAACTTTTCTCCTATGTAACAGGTTTTTATGAAATTTTACACGGTAGTTACAGGTAGCATATATGTTTTGTATACAAGCTCTGATTACGTTAATATAAGTTGAACTACCCCTTATAGGGGGCACAATTAGACAAAATTAGTAACTTTTCTCCTATTTAACAGATTTTTACGAACTTTTACACAGTAGTTACAGGTAGCATATATGTTTTGTATACAAGCTCTGATTACGTTGGTATAAGGGGAACTACCCCTTATAGGGGGCACAATTAGAATTAGTAACTTTTCTCCTATGTAACAGATTTTTATGAACTTTTACATAGTAGTTACAGGTAGCATATATGTTTTATATACAAGCTCTGATTACGTTAGTATAAGGGGAACTACCCCTTATAGGGGGCACAATTAGACAAAATTAGTAACTTTTCTCCTATTTAACAGATTTTTATGAACTATTACACAGTAGTTACAGGTAGCATATATGTTTTGTATACAAGCTCTGATTACGTTGGTATAAGGGGAACGACCCCTTATAGGGAGCACAATTAGACAGAATTAGTAACTTTTCGCCTATGTAACAGGTTTTTATGAAATTTTACACGGTAGTTACAGGTAGCATATATGTTTTGTATACAAGCTCTGATTACGTTAGTATAAGTGGAACTACCCCTTATAGGGGGCACAATTAGACAAAATTAGTAACTTTTCTCCTATTTAACAGATTTTTATGAACTTTTACACAATAGTTACAGGTAGCATATATGTTTTGTATACAAGCTCTGATTACATTGGTATAAGGGGAACTACCCCTTATAGGGGGCACAATTAAACAAAATTAGTAACTTTTCTCCTATTTAACAGATTTTTATAAACTTTTACACAGTAGTTACAGGTAGCATATATGTTTTGTATACAAGCTCTGATTACGTTGGTATAAGGGGAACTACCCCTTATAGGGGGCAAAATTAGACAAAATTAGTAACTTTTCTCCTATTTAACAGATTTTTATGAAATTTTACACAGTAGTTACAGGTAGCATATATGTTTTGTATGCGAGGTCTCGTTACGTTGGTATCAGGGGAACTACCCCTTATAATAGGGGGCGCATTTAGACAGAATTAGTAACTTTTCTCCTATTTAACAGATTTTTATGAAATTTTACACAGTAGTTACAGGTAGCATATATGTTTTGTATACAAGCTCTGATTACGTTGGTATAAGGGGAACTACCCCTTATAGGGGGCAAAATTAGACAAAATTAGTATCTTTTCTCCTATTTAACAGATTTTTATGAAATTTTACACAGTTGTTACAGGTAGCATATATGCTTTGTATACAAGCTCTCATTACGTTTGTCTAAGTGTAACTACCCCTTATAAAGGGGCGCAATTAGACAAAATTAGTAACTTTTCTCCTATCTAACAGATTTTTATGAAATTTTATACAGTAGTTACACTTTGTACATTTGTTTTGTGTACAAACTCTGCTCACGATGGTATAAGCAGAAGTGCCCCTTACAGGGGGATGCATTTAGCCAAAATTTGTAACTTTTCTTCTGTCTTAACAGATTTGTATAAAACTTTATACCGTAGTTACAGGTAGTAAACTTGTTTTGTATACAAGCTCTATTCTCTGGATTGTCTTTGTTTCGACCTCATACTTGCTCTGATGGAAAAGCTGTTTTGGGCAGCCACGACTTTTTCCAGGGGTAATTTTTCTATAAATTGTCATAACTATCACGATGAGAACCTAATTTAATAAGTATCTCACTAAGCCAATGTCCATTTCGTTTAAAAAGCGCATATTCCTTATCCTCTTGCTATCCAACCATAAATTATTTTATGGGGGAAAATGTAACATTTTAGGTACTATTGCACGTTTTGGGCACTCGGGAAGCTTATTTGATACATAATTAACAAGCTGTCATCTTGAATTCCCTGAATTGTACTGCGGAAGCAGATTCGGTTCACAATATTGAAATAACTGCGACCCAGAAAAATTGCACTACTGCACCTCGAAAGAATAGTGCTCATAATTTATTACTTCAGCAAATCTGCGCACCTGAAGACTAAATTTAAAATAGAGGTAAATACTGGAGGAAGTGAAAAAAAATCATTTTTGGACGAAACAAAGGGTTTTTTTCTCTATCTTAGCAAAGTCTACACTCAATTTATATTTTGTCCCGTGTCCATTCATGCTAACTTGATATACTATAATAACATTAAATGTAACAAAAAGAAACAGTGTAACATACCCAAAGAACTACTTGTTATGTTGGCACCAAATATGAATGGAATCGACCACTTACAACAGAGTTACAGCACAAAGAAAACGGCAGACTCATGGCACTTACTGAGTAAGAATGCTGGGTGGCGAAATGTGGCATGTTACCGGCTTCTCATCTCGCTATGCAGCCACCTCCGCTGATTAAGATAATCAATTGAGTGTTACTCAGTTATATAGGAAAAATAATGTAAGGGTTTAATTTCAAATTTTTACATGTCATTTTTCTACATTTGTCCTCCTAAATATGGATTTTAGACCACTGTGCGACGGTTGAAAATCCCTTCCTTGGACATCACTGACACTTTAAATTTTTTGCCACCACAAGCTTTTGTAGCTTCACCTGGATATTCGATGTCATTTTTTTACTTGGTCATTTAACGACACTGTATCAACGACAAAGTTATTTAGTGTCAATGGGATTGGTGATAGCGAAATGGTATTTGGTGAGATGAAGCTGAGAATTCGCCATAGATTACCTGACATTCGCTTTACGGTTGGAGAAAACCTCGGCAAAAACTCAACCAAGTAATCAGCCCAACTTAAATTCTTGAAACTACTATCAAAAAAATGTTCTAAATTTATAAATATTTATATCAATAGAACAACTACTAAGGTTGGATAAAAAGTACTGGCAACAGTTCGATATTTCTGACAAGTCTTTATTCACAGGGGTACAACACTTGCCTACCTTCTATATAGTCGCCCCCCTTATTTATCACCTTTTGCCAAATGTTTGGAAGGCGTCGTACACCATCAGCGCGTCCATCTTTGTTGATGTTCCGTATTGACCGCCCTATAGCACGGTTAAGTTCATCTCTGGTATTGTACCGGATCCCTCGCAGTGCTTCTTTCACTTTGATGAAAAGATCGTAATCGCATGGACTCATATCGGGTGAGTACGGTGGATGTTCCAGAATCTCTCATTGCCAGGGGCGCAAGAGGTCCTTGACAGCAGCAGCGGTGTGACTCCTTGCATTATCATGAAGAATGATGGGATTCTGTACCACCAAGTGTCGTTTTCTCCTGAGGGCTGGTCGAAGGTGGTGCAGTAGATTGACAGAGTACTGTCGCCGCTGGCTGTACTAACTCATCTAACAGTCCTTGTTCATGTCCACACAGCTCGCAGCTCTCCAACGCACCATCATCACGTGACAGCAGTGTTGCCATAACTTTTTATCAAACCTACACAATATAGATTTGAAAAGGCCTATCTTTTATAATTGCTATACGATACCTTGCGTAAGTTAATTAATGTTATTAAATAAAACGATTTTAAATTAATTTCAGAAATTTAGTACCAGTTACCTAATGTGCAAATAATTACACCAATTAATTTTATATAGGCCTAGTATGGTGGCTACCTACTTACTATAAAAATGTACTGTATAAGCTTGTTTTTTGTATGAATTAAATTAACATTAACCAAATTTTATAAGTTTTTAATTCAAGGAATTAAAAAAAATAATAGATATTTTATACGAACTTTAGGCATAAATTAAATGTTTTATGCAAATTTTAGGCCCACACACTATATTTTTAGAACAATTGTTGTTTAGTCAACTGTGGAAAGACAGGTGTGAACCTCATAAGTGATACTAAGAAGACACCACTTATGAGGCAACTACTCCAGGAGATGTTAATGTCATGTTTTATTTAACGACGCTCGCAAATGCAGAGGTTATATCAGCGTCGCCGGATGTGCCGGAATTTTGTTCCGCAGGAGTTCAGTGCAGGAGATAATGGGGGAGCGTAACCAGTTCTTTCCCTCCTTACAACAGTTATGGAACACACGTTATCAAGAGTGTTCAACCTATAGTATATGTACATTGAAAAAAACGCACAGGTGCGTGTGTGCACACACACAATTATGTAAATCAACAATAAATATTTCGGCATAACTTTAATCTTCAATTATTCTGGAAGACTATCTTTCTTGGAGTCATGTTCGATAAGTACCTTACTTGTCTTTTTACACTGATGACCTTTATAATGCTTTAGACTGAATAAGGGGGGCAAAGACTAATTGGGATTTCCCGGTCTCTGATCGGGTCAAAAACCCTGATGGAACTGATATTTAACTCTTGCGGTGAATTTCGGTGAAGTCCGGAGGGCCTAATTAGTCAAATCCACTCTCCTCACCTCCACGCTGGGGCCCCCTGGGATCTTTTAAGATGCGAAAGAGAGAGTGGTGTGCGGAAAGCAGTGGGAAGCTACCGCATTTATATATCCCAAACATCTTGCCAATTTAATCATGTTGAATTCGTCCCTAGTAAAAAATTCCGGACGTAAATTATCCCCCCAATCGGATGTCCGGGTGGGGGATACTGGGGAAGAGTTCTTCATGATGCAAGCAAACGAGGACAAGAAAAGAAGACCGATGACGACTGGATCATGGAAAGTCGAGACAAATCTACCAGGTAAGTTGGAAAACTTGAAGGAAGCAATGAGTCTCGGAAGTTGATGAAATATTGTATTTTCCTTAGACAACACAGACATTGCAGGATACAATATAAACTCGTTTCACTTCAACACGAACCAATATAGCCTACTTTTATTTTGCGTTTCTTTGCATTTTTTAGTATTTCATTGTTTACTGGTCACTTGTTACGAAATGTTCTACTTTTTGTTGGACTATTGCTATTTTCCTCGTTTGAACGGACTTTTTTAATCATAGTCTACATTCCAGAACCTATTGCAAATTGCGTCATGCAGAAATTTGCCTTATAGTTGCAACAGTCTTAACTCTTGATCACGTGTGTAACGTGACTGCCCCCATTTAACTCAGCAGAACAAGTACTGCAGCCACAGTCCTGGCAGTCAGCATATATATCTTACAAGTGAAGTGAAGGAGTATTGATAGAGAAAGTGCTGCTTCTATTGCAGTTTCTCAAGGCTTGCTGGCTGATCCTCATTAAGGGGTGCCAATGAAAGCTTTTCAATTTTGGCAACAACAATAAAACGGCTAGAGCAAAGAGATTAGAGTATTCGTTCAGCTGTCAAAGGTATTAAAAGAACATTTCCAACAGTGAGGAGGAAAAATTTGACGAGAAGTTAAAGAGAAAATTAATATATATATATATATATATATATATATATATATATTGGGAAACAGAATTGGGTAGCAGTCAATGTCCAAATTCGAGAAAGTTCTGCAAGGTGAAAACACTGATTTCAGTGTTTTTTATGAAGATTTTTCAGCAGCAGATGTTGGTCACATCAAGTATGTGTCCAATGTCTCCATGACGTGAGTTGAGGTAAAGAAGGGTTTTTCAATGTACAGGAATGTCTTTCAAGACAACCGACGATCCTTCAAACCTGAAATTCTACGAATTATTATTATTATTATTATTATTATTATTATTATTATTAATATTATTATTAAGGGCAGTTTGTGTCATTTTCCTATGATTTTTGGGTCATCAACTTCCGAGTCATAATTATAAATAATTATAGAAAATATACCCTCCACCACAATGCACTGATTTCTAAGTGAGTTAAATAAACATTTATGATTTATGCAGACTTGGCTGTTTGCTAAGGAATGGCTTTTAAATGTCCTATAAGACCATACTAATGCGAACAAGGTAAAATGTTTGAGGAAAACTAACTTCAAAGTATACAATTTAGTTATATTGAGTTTGCATTGCTTGACAGGTTCGGTTGAGACCAGGAGCCTGGTAGACTTACGGACTGCTATGGAGAGGGAGAATACCATCTACAGAAGCACCATCATAGATGAAGACGATGCAGGTAATATTCAGAATAATGATGAAGAATTACGCTCTGTTCACAGTGACTATAATAAATCAACTATATCCATCATAATCATAATCGTCATCATCAACCAGAAGGTGGACCAATAAACCCGTTCCCATCACACAGGTTCATATCCACGCACCTTGCCATCTCCTCGTAGGACGACACACATCACGATATCCAAATGGTTGCAAGTTTTTTACTATCTTCGTCAGCCTTTTGTCTTCAAAGATGTAATAATGCCAATTTCCTATTTTCCAGCTACACTCAGAAATCTCATTTCTGCAGACTCTAAATGTCTCTTATCAGATCTTCTCAGTGTCCAATTTTGTTACTACTCGTATTACTATTCATATGGGTTATTATAGTCTTCACGTTGAGGTAAAGTTACAAAGGTTAGCGGTACACAGTTACACAGTTCATCAAACGAATTAATTTTGTCCATTTGCAACCACTTAATTTGTTGCTGCTCAAATCTCTGAACGTACTTCTGCCACCTATTAGCAGGGTCCATTCTTGTTGAGGAATAAAACTGTCTAATCGTTACGGTAAACCTGGAAATATCCTTATTTTAAGGAACATCTATTTCGGGGGTATTCTTGCACATTTCCTTCTCTGTCTCTAGAAACATGTACTAGATATAAATCGTTTACTTCAAAGTGTTTGAACACAATTGAATGCTTTGTTGGCGTGAAGACATTTCGTGGTATACAAAATCTTCTAGCCACATAACTTATCTTTTTCAGTTGGAAATTTAAGAACTGTAATATAGCACTGTCATTTACAGCACTCTGATAATTGCTTGAACACACAGGCATACAACATTTGGAAGCCATCTGTAAATAAAATAATATGGATAAATTAATTTCATTTTTAAATAAAAGTCTAAACTTCCTTTATTTCATTTCAATTAGTTTATTTTTCTTTGAAGTTATACCTATATTACAAGCAATTGTTATTACGTGCTTCAATGTTTATTTCTTTTTTCACTTTTACTTTCATGATTATAATAGCTTGGTGACGTACATGTTGTCTTGTTACTGTCCGTCCGAGTAGTTATGTCACACGGTTCTCAAAACGGGGGAAATCACGTGACAGGTATTTATTTAACGGGGTCCTTTCCTTTAAGTTATTTTAAACAGCTGTATAATACTACCTAAACTTCCAATTCTATACAGCAAATAATTGCAGAGAAGAGCCTAACAGCTCAGCCACTAGCCCTTACAGAGAGGACAGGAGAAACGGGATGCGATATAACCATTGGGCTGGACAGTACATATATTTTATCCTCTTCATATTTAGCAATCAGTGTATTACGAAGATTTCAACCAAGAATTACATTGCCTTTCAGCAACAAGTGACAAGCCGGCAAAGCCGATGATGGTGTACGCTGCCACCCAGACCTCGAGCAGCGACCACTTGGAAGGAATCGAGCAGGAGGAGATCGACAGGCACGAGAAGATGATGAGGAAGGAGGGCCTGATGAAGCTGTGGGAGCTGGAGGTGCATCTGTATCACTTCCAATACGAAAAATATGAAGGTACAGTACCTGTTTACATCCTTTCACAAGCAGAATCCGTGGATACGCAGAGTAGCGTAATCAGCTAGTTGGCCGCCATTGTGATTCCATTTCAACACGCTTGAGATAGAAACATTTAAAGTAAGACTCAATTTGGACCAGTGTCCGTGGCCATTAAAATTAAAAATATATGATCCTGATTTAAGCTACATTTATTCCCTCTACAACTGTATACGGCAAATAGCGTGCGCTGGAATAAAAAAGGCTGATTTGTCGGAATTTCCGGCGCAAAGGATTGCGGTACTCTGGATGTACACGGACTCCGTGCACAAGTTCAGGAGACTTGAATTCTTATTGGTAGCGAATAGGGCATTTATACAGTGGTGTCATTCAGCCAGCTCACACCAATCGCCCGATTCACTTGTTTGAAGTTAAAACAAATTAGGTTCTCGACAGAAATGAAGAACATTAATATGTTTAATATTTTAACACGGAATTCTGTAACTTTGTAACATGACAGTAAACATAATCATATCAAATTATTAAATGGTTCATTCCTACACAAGGGTACAGGTAGTCAGAACAGGAATGCAATATCAATGGTTTTGTTTAAAAGGGAATCAAGTCAAAATTTAAAGTTTTGAGAAAACTGCATTTTGAAGCTTTAAGTTGCTGTGTAAAAATCAAAGGATCGTTGAATTTAATCCAAATGCAAATCATGTTTTATATATACTGTAAGTTTCAAATTAGAGTGTGTTAATTGAATTTTTCACAGAAACATGAAGCTTTAAAATTCAGTTTTCCAAAACTTTAAATTCAGAGTTGTTTCCCTTTTGAACTGCCCGTCGATATTATGCTTGCAGGCTTGAAACCGATCTGCAATTATTTTGGCGAGGCCATTTCGTACAAATCCACACTACAGGAGCAACAGTGAGTGGTTTGTAAAGCTAAGAGGTGAGCTGTCTGAAGTGCATTGGCCCCTGTGGCTTATGTTTCCACCTTGACTGTCTAAGCTCAAAATTTCATGCTACGCCACTGATGAATACAAATTTTCAGGATGGAGACATCATCAGTTGCAGATAAACAGAAATTAAAAAAATAGTTTCATTGATTTTTGAAGATGATCTAGTTTTAATAGCACCTACAGAAAATATTTTACAATACTCAGTACATAATTTAAATATTATTGCAAGAAATATAACATGGAAATATATACAGAAATAAAACAAAGTTACGGCCTTCTGGCGAAAATACCCTGACACTAGTAAAATATGTTTAGAAGGCAAAATTTTAGAAAGAGTTAATGATTCTAAATATCTTGGCTACAAATTAATATTTTTGATAATGATTTGGATATAATGAGCGAAATTGTAAAATACTCCAAAACTGTGGGAATAATCAACAAGGTAAGGGTACGTGCAAGACGGAGCCTGGTTGGTAGTTGGTAGCCTGACCGGTTACCTAGTCGGAAGGAATGCCCGAACGTTAAGAAATGGAGACGTGCAAGACGAGGCCTGGTCGGTAGCCTGTTAGCTCGTTGGTAGCTCGTAGAATGAAACACCTCATTTTTCCAGCTACCAGCCACTTAATTGGCTTTACTGAGCATGCGCCCGTACTAGAACTTCCTCACGTGCTAAACGCCTACTGCTCGTCATTTCGACGCGTATAATGGATTGGGAAAGATAATTTCAAATAATAATAATAATAATATTAATAAAAATAATGTTTATTGCCAGAAAAATACAACAGTCTACAAAGAAATTGTAAATTTACAACATTCTAACATTCCTCTAAAAAGAGTGTTCTCGTGCTCAGGGTAGGATTCGATACATAATGAATGTAGACGCATAAATTACAACATAACAGCATCTAAAAATTAATCATTACTCATAACAAATTGCTTACATACATTTTTAAATTTCAAAGTGTTGGAGATAAATAAATTTGAGTATTTACTTATGCCTATTAATTTGTTACAAATTCTAGAGCAGATATTAGTACTTTGGTTGAAAGCAGTGCTCGTTAAACACTTGGGTTCCAACAAACGTACTGTATTCATGCTTTTGGTTTCGTTTGTGAGTATACGATCTGAAACATGTGTGATTTTTATATATAACATTTAATAGTGCATTGATATACGTAAATTTTATGTATTTTCAAGATTTTAAATTCTAAAAACAATTTTTCGATAGGATAATCAATGTTTACAAATTTTGAAACAGGCTCAACCCGACCACCAAAGCCCACATCTTATTGTGAAATTGTGAGATGAAGTAGGAGTTGAAATAGTTATTAATAGGCCCTTAAGGTAAAAGTAGCTCCTCCACATGCCATAAAGGCACTTCGGGGGCATGGAGATAGAACCCCATGCTTTCTTGATCTTGGCACTAGAATGAGGTGGTGTGAGATGGATACCAATAATAAGTAACTTCGTAAATGAATAATTGACATTTTAAAGAAAGTGACGATTTTAGAAACAATATAATTACCAGTACTGACATTTTGGCAATTAAGACATATTATTTAATAATAATAATAATAATAATAATAATAATAATAATAATAATAATGATTTATTTAACCTGGCAGAGTTAAGGCCATATGGCCTTCTCTAACACTCAACCACTAACTTTATCAATGCCATCTGTGTATCTGAATGAACTATATCGTCGGCTTAGAGTGTAAACCTGTTAAATCCATTTTTTTGTCTAAAATTAGATTTTATTACCATTTTAAAGGGGACGAGACTACGAATCGCGTTGCAAAACTAGCTATGCACAATTCAACTCGTAAGCGTACATATACAGTGGCTCCCATAAATATTCGGTTCGTGATTGATTTTGCAGTATTTTGCTATTGTTGTTTTGTTCTGTGTTCAAGCAAACCTGCATTTCCTTGCAAATACATTATTTAAACACTTTGTACATAACGTTAAATAATTTACATCGAAAGTTTAATATTCACGATGTAATAACAAATAATCGGCAAGTACCATCAAAGTTCACTCTCTTTAATATTCGGTTTTGATTTCTTTGCTTTCAATCTAATGCACGTTTTCCGTTGACATCATTGTAGGGTTCAGTAGCGAACGTGCAATCATTCTGTCTACACGTTGTGCACAACCCTGGCGAGGTTGGATTAGTCTACAGGTCGTCAAATCGGTCGCAAAGGAAACAACACAACTTTTGTGATCTATCATGACGAAGAGGGGCTAAAATACACAAAAATAGCCAAAATATTAGTGTGAATAAGAATACAGTTGGGGATATAGTGGGAAGAGACAGAAACGAAGGCAGAATCGAGTCCATACCACAGAAAGGGCAGCCAAAAAAATTAACTGAACGAGAAGACCATTCCATCCTGAAGAAAATAAAAGAAAATCTTCGACTAAATGCAACGAAACTTGCAGCATGTGTTCTTGAGGAGTTTAGCAAGCAGGTAGGTGCCGAAATAATTCGAAGAGATTTGAGGAAAGAGTGGTTTAATGGGAGAGTATGTAGGACAAAACCTTACATAAATGAAATAAATAAAAGGATGCGGCTTCAGTTCGCAAGGGAACATGTCCACAAAGAGGAAAACTGGTGGGACGTTGTGATGTTTGCTGATGAAAGCAAATTTAACGTCTTCGGGTCGGATGGACAACAGTACGTGTGGTATAAGAAAAATGAAGATCTCGGAAAAAAAGAATCTGTTGCGAACAATGAAACACGGTGTGGGCAACGTCATGATATGGAATTGTATGGCTGCAGGTGGAGTTGGTGAACTTGTTTTCGTAGAAAAAGAATGGATCAGCATGTGTATTTGGACATTATTAGAAATAATTTAAAATGAAATGGAGAGAGCTAGGGATTAAAGACAGTTTCAAGTACTATCAGGACAATGATCCTAAACACACAGCTGTAAAAGTGCATTTATGGCTTCTATACAACTGTCCGAACCCCAGCACAATCACCGGATTTAAATCCGATTGAGATTCTGTGGAAGAACCTTAATCGCAATATCAGACAAATTTCTATCACTTCCAAGACAGAACTGAAACGGAGATTAACGGAAGAATGGAGGAAAATTAGTCCCCAATTTACTATGAAGTTATCCAGGAGCATGCCAAGGCGTTTGAGGGCTGTTTTGAGGCAAAAGGGGTGTTCAACAAAATACTGAATTGAACAAACCGAATATTAATGAGGCACTATGTTCCATCAGAAATAATGTAATAATTTTTTATAATTTTTTATTATGCAACAGAGAAGATGTTTTTCATTTTGTTGTAATTCTATGTAATTTTACGGAGAGTATAATTTTAAGTTTATTATAGTGCACATTTTTACTTTCACTCATTTTTTTGAAAATAAATAGTGTGTTTATTTTAGTCTTACATGCCAGTCAAACCGAATATTAATGGGAGCCACTGTACGTGTGTTGAGTAAAACAGCCAAATCCACTTCGTTCAAAGCTTGCTGCTAACTCCATAGCGACTGTCCGTGTGGATAGTGTGTTCGACCTTTTCTCGTATCCTCGTGTAGTCAAACAAGTTTTGGGTGTTTATTGCTGTTATTCAAGCTTTAGATTACTGAAATATTGCAGAGGTGTGTATTATAATTAGACAGTGGATGCGGGATGACTTAAGGAGAAGTGAAGTTGTTTCGTATCGGAGTATATGGCACGTGCCGCGTCGTCCGTGTTTTGTGTACCTGGTGAGTGCAGCAGCGTACATAACGAAGGAACCCCGGTCCACATTGCAACGCAATGTGTGGAGTTGTGTTATCTTCCTCAAGTATTTAGTACGAGTTGAATAGTGTAGTGCTGATCCATTCATAATGTCGAAGTCAAAACGTTAAATTCGCTTAGAGATACGAAATGGAATTAAGAAGTATGAGAGCGACATTTTATGTATTAACGAAGACAATATCGTGTGTAATGTATTTAAAATTGAAATAAAAACCAGAACAACTCAGGCTATAGAGAAACATTGCAACAGTACATCGCACAGGAAATGCGTGAAATGAAATCTGAGGAACCATCGTCGTCGTCGTCGTCATCATCATCATCATCATCATCATTTAGTTGTGCGGGTCTGAACGACACGTGCAACATGATGCTCAGTGTAAATATTCCTCTAAAGAAAATCAGTGATCCCCATTTTGGAGTTTGTCTTGAGAAATTCTCTCGATACAAAAACTGTTTAAGCGATAGGCGAAGACGATTCAGCTTCGACAACTTACGAGAATATATCGTCGTTTGCTGCAACGCTGGTAATTGCATCAATGATGACGAAGACTTGAACCTGCAAGGTATGTACTACAGTACGTTATTTTTATTTTCCTTCTGACTGTACGGAGATACAGTAGCATGTTGACGTAATCTGTTTACGTTTAAAACCTGTTGAGCCAATGGTCTGAATGAAAAAAATGTAACATACAGTAAATGTGCACCTACATTCAACGGTAAGTCATCCCGGAGCCACTGTTTAATTATAATTGTTCAATTACTCTTTAGTGTCAAAGTAATTAGAAATTCAGTTAGTTTTCGATTTCAAATTTTTAATTTTCTATGTACTGAGATTAATAGTTTCTTTCGGTGCATTTCAGTAGGCCTACTTAACAAGTAATTTGCATGAAGTTTGCTGCTACATACTGCATTATTAATTTTATTAGTTTATTTGATTTACGTTTTCTGAGATTCGAACATGTGATTTCTATTGTTCTAGATATCTTCAAACACTTGTAACCATCGTTAGGCCTATAGAACAAAGTCCTTTTAGGTTGAACATACCTAAATGGAAGTCGATTGCATCCATTCCACATTGAACGGGCTCTTTTTTTTAGTTGGTTATTTAAAGACGCTGTATCAACTATTAGGTTATTTAACGTTGATGAGATTGGTGATAGCGAGATGGTATTGGCGAGATGAGGCCGAGTATTCGCCATAGATTACCTGCCATTCGCCTTACGGTTGGGGAAAACCTCAGAAAAAACCCAACCAGGTAATCAACCCAAGAGGGTTTCGAATCCACGCACGAGTGCAACTTCAGACCGGCAGGCAAGCGCCTTAACCGACTGAGCCACTAATATTCTTCATTACAGTCGTTCAAAAAATGCATAAAAAGATTTTGTATGACTAGCAAATGCACAGTAAAAATATATAGATGCATACGAATCCTCACCCTATTAATATGACATTCATTGAATGCCTGTGAGTGCAATGGCACATGGTTAACGACCAAGTTTAATTTGCTTCTTGCAGAGTTCGCTGAAGACATCAAGGACAGGCCAGATCTCTTGAGGGCAATGATGTGGTGCCGCATGCCAGATGCCATATCAGATTCCTCGTCAGATGCCATGCCAGTTCCCATGGAGCACCTGTCACCATCATCATCATCATATTCATATTCATATTCATATTCATCATCATCATATTCATCTTCATATTCATCATCACCATCACCACAACCACCACCACCGCCACCATCACCATCACCATCACCATCACCATCACCACCACCACCACCATCACCATCATCACCACCACCATCACCATCACCCTCAACATCATCATCATCATCATCACCACAACCACCATCAACATCATCATCATTACGATCATTTTCACCATCATTATCGTCATCATCATCATCATCATCAGAAGAAGAAGAAGAAGAAGAAGAAGAAGAAAAAGAAGGTGAAGTAGAAGATGAGGTGAGAGTGTCCTGCTGGTCCGGTTTAAGGCGCTTATTTTGTCGTCTTTTTAGGCGTAAACGCGTATGTAGGCCCACTTGTATATTTTTGCGTCTAAGAGCCATTTTCAGATAGATCATCCTCGGCGTGTTCTTATGTTTCCTTCCCCACCTGTTCATAGTTAAGCAATTCTAGTACTTTAATAGTAAATTATGAGCACTACATAATGTTACCAACCATTTTGTTTGGCGGCCTCTTCCTTTGTGTGCTAAAATTATGTCTGCATCACACGCTCCGTCCCTTGGTTGCACTCAATGTGGCGGTAATTAAGCACGTGTGGTCACATTTCCCATTTACTTCTTTCGTTTACCGATAGGCACATCATGTTTAGAAAAGTTTGGAGCTGTATATTATGAATTATTCATATTTTTATGGCCAAGTAACAAGAAAGAGGTGTACTTTCTTCTTGGTTCTTATTTTTTTTACACTTCCCTCCCAAGAAATCTCTTTGGTACTTTGTCTGAAACTACATTAAGAACTCCGCCCTAGCTTGCCTTTTAATAGGGAAATATGATAAAAAAAATTGAAATATTTTTTATAAACTCAATGTTTGACGGTAAAATCATGACCACTTAACCAAACCGAACAATCGAGGGCTCAGAATAACAAGGTTCTATCTACTGCTTTGTAAATTTTACAGGAGAGCATTTTGTAAGTTTGTCTAGAAATAAAATGTAAATGGAAAATATTTTTAAAGCCTACTCTGGTTTGTAGCTTCGTAAATGAGTTATTTATCATTTCGTGAACCTAAAATGTTCGGAATAATATTATTTTATGTTGTACTGAGTTGAAATAAAATTGTTGTTCTCAAATAGAACCTTGTGTACCCAAAATGATGTGTTTGCAGTTTCAATCTAATTTTCATTAACACATGAAACAAAAGGAATCGGTTATTTTTTTAAAGATATAGTCAAATTCCGTATTTAGATCTTTTAACTTGAATTTTTACTTCATTTTTTAAAAATTCCAATAAGTGAATTAATTAATTCAAAGAGAATGCTGTTCAATCATGTGACTCAACTTTAATGCATGTTTATGTACAAATTAAATTGAATTAAGTAATCATATCCAACTACTCAAAAAACAAATATACATGGATAACTTTCAATAAAGTGCGTATACTAGTTGTATTGCTATATTAAGACTTATTACATTACAATGTGTCTGCTGTATACAGATGAAAAATTATTCAAGTATACTGATTGTGTTAGTAAAATATATTACGAATCAATTTAATGAATCATAGATTATGTACCGGTACTTAAAAGTGTTACCGGTACGTAACTTTGAGGATATGCTGTGAGTTACTAACTTTAATGTAGGCAGTGTGCTTTATGTATACTAAATGCAAGATTTCAAATTAAATCTAGTGAATACAGGGATAAATACTTAGGAAACATTTGTTTGAACCATTCTTAAATACTTAGGAAAAATTTGTTCGAATCATTTTAGAACTTATTAGAGGTAATCAGCCCTAATTTTACTATATTACATTCGTGAATTGAAATTTAAACACTTGTGTACATATATGGATGTCATAATTTGCAACATGAATATGAATTATGTACTTAAATATATTGCGTAGGCTAACTCAAATCATATGATTGTAAATTGTTATTTTTATATATTATGTAGTGTGCTATAATATGTTGACTGTGAGATTTCAAATTAAATGTGGTGAATACATGTATGGAGACTTAGAGAATTGAACGATTCTGGAAAACTTAGATGTAATGTGCCTTGTTTTATTGTGTTACCTGTGTGTTATGATATTTAAAAATCAGATAGCTTATACATATATGGCTCTAATCGCTTTTAACGTGAAATAGGTTTTTTGTTGAACATGCAAAGTTGTTATTACCCAATACGTTTTATGAAATATTATTGAAATGTGGTAATTACACTAACTTCTTTTTTGATTGAAGTACCAAAAGTTGATCAATGTGTATATAAACAGGACATCGCAATAACTGAGATGTAACGTTGTTATGTATCGTAAACTCGTAATGTTACAATGTATATTTCAATATGTATTGAGCTGTCGAAAGAATCATATATAATGTGTCTCATATATCATATAAATCATATATATCTTAACATGTCATATATCATAGGCTATATATATATATATATATATATATATATATATATATATACCAACTTATTGTAATTATGTTTTGTGAGTCTAATATCAAGAAAATTAATTGATTTGTTCTTTTCATTTCTGTGGTAAACGTTAAATTATAACACAATTTGTTGAAAGAATCAGTGATATCACTGTTTTTAATATCGTCGTCGTATATGATTAATGTATCGTCAACATACCGATTATACATTATTATACAGTATAATTGTCTTTTATGATTTGGTTGACTGATTCATCTTCTATAATCTGTAAAGTTATCTCAGCCAGTAAAGCTGAAAGCGGGTTGCCCATTGCTACACCTTTGGTTTGTTTATAAAATCTGTAATTAAATGCAAAGTAATTTTGTTTAGTTACTATGTTAAGAAGTGTCATTACTTGTTCTATTTCTTTTTTTGGTCTTTGGTTATAGATTAAATTTTCTTTTATTATATCAATGGTATATAGTATGGGAATGTTTGTATAGGGGTTAGTTGCATCGAGTGGCAACATTTTTGTATGTTTATTGACTGTAATGTTTTGTAAGTTACAACTTAATGGGTTCGCATTGCCTGTTGCATATTTATATTTGAGATTTTAGTTGCTTTTTAGATACTGATGTAAAAATTTACTAATCTTATAACTTGGTGCATTAATGCAGTTTGTGATGAGTGGCATGGATAAATTTGCTTTGTGGGTTTTTGGTATTGTTTTTAGTTTTGAAATACTGGAGTTCTTGAATTTTTGGGGACCACGTTCTGAATTGATTTTAATGTTTCTTTTATTTCATTTTGAAATGTATCGGTAGAGTCACACGTTATTTCAGTAATATTATTCTGTTCTATAAATTCAATTGTTATATTAATATATTATTCTCTCTCCATTAAGACAGCTGCGTCTTTTGTCTGCTTTGATGTTGATTAAATCGTGTAATGTTCTTTAATGTATTCATTTCTTTAATTTGTTTTTCATCTTCGCGATAGTCATTTTCAGTTTTGGGGTTGGTTACATATTCAGTGGAAACACATGAATGTACAAATTACAATTTCCAATATGCATATTAATGTACAAATTAAATTGAATTAAGTAACCATATCCTACTATGCAAAAAACAAATGTACATGGATAACTTTCAATCAAATGCATATACTAACTGTATTGGCATATTAAGACGCGTTTGGAAAAAATACGACAATTGTGTTTAAATGTATTACGTACAGAGAGAAAACGGTTGTTGACTACTATTTGAATATGTAAAATTGTTAAACAAGCATATTTTACGCAAAATAACTTACGATTAAATTAAAATTGAATCGACATATCACACTCTCTTTATTAAACTACGATGTGTCTACTGCATATAGATGAAAAACTATCGCGTTATTATATATTACGAATCAATTCAATAAATCACAGATTATGTGTTTAAATGTGTTACGTAACTCGGAGTATAAAAATAGTGTAAATTTATAATTGCATAATTTGCATTAGAGATAAGGCATATGATTGAACAGCTTTCGCTTTGAACTTTTGAACTTAAAATTTTTATAAATGCACGAAAGGGCAGAAGTAATACAATGTAAGAAATCATAATTTCTCACTTGGTTTCTATAAAGATTAACAAAACTCATCCTTGCAAATAATTTTGTTGGTCTAATTAAGATATTACTTGTAAATATCCAGTATTGTTAAGAAAAATATACAGAATTGGGATTAACATGCTCATTTCTAAATATCATTTTCAAGGGATTGACTTCTTTCAGGGGATTTTTTTAGCCTACGTTCATTATAAACAACTCATTTACGAAGCTAGTTGCCAGGAAGCCAAAAAGGGGATAGCAATGGCAAGGGAAGTTTTTATGAAAAATATTCTCTCATGTTTCTCTAAAAGTATCTCTAAAATTTATTCTTTAGATGTATTGTTTTTAACATTTTGAAAACGAATATGAGAGTTTTGCTACAGCCGTTTTAAAGAATGTGTTTTTAGGAATAAACCAGAAAGAGGTTTTGAATTTAGCTTAAAAATTGCCGATAGATCTTGACTGTGGTTAACTACATGGCTGTGGTACTTCACTCGCCCCCTCCCCAATTTCCTTTTTAATAATCTCGAATT